>NW_009695082.1:129713-140717 GCF_000703405.1 Apaloderma vittatum | reverse complement strand
GTGGACATAAAATAACTTATTTAAGCAAAAAGTCAGTACATGTTTATATGTGAAAGAGCGTATGTAATATCATTTTAATGTGAGTTGCTTGTAACATAGACAGCCCATGTGCTTTGGGTCCTGAACCTGAACATCCCTATGCCCCATCTCTTTCATCTCCTGGGTTTGAGGAGGCAGGTGCTGGTCCTGGGCTCTGAGGTTGGGAACTCCTCCGCAACCACTTGCCTGCACGTAGTTGTTTGATAAGGCAGAATTCAGGGGACGTTTATTTCCTGATAGCACTTTTGGCTGCAAATACTAATTGCTGATGGAAATAAAAAAAAGTCAAGCTAGGCAGAAGGCAGGCTGGCCCTTGGTGATGTGCAATACTGTTTTTTCATGCCTGGGCAAGGACACCCTTGTGTGTGTATGTGAAATTAAATGGATTGTTATTCGGCCTGCATGTTAAGTGCCTAACCTCTACATTTTGAAGACATCCTTCTGCTTTGTGGGAAAGCTCATACTCCTTAAATCGTTTTTTTTTGATTTGGGGGAAGAAGTCCACTGGGAGTTTTGTGGGCAGTTCACACTGTCAACTCAGCATTTTTGCACACTCAAAAATCATAAGTCTTCACAGTCAAAAAGAAATAGAAGCCCCTGAAGAGATGATCTTAATTCTTAGAATTTTTTTTTTATTATTTAAATGTGAAGGGTCTGGGCTTATTTATTTTTTTTTATTCAAACAAATATTTTCCAGAAAGCAAACATAATTTTGCTCTGTCTACAGCACACAATTTTTTTTTAAAAGACTACTTAACCCCAGGACAGCACGATGCTCTTTTTTTTCCGTCGTCTGGTTGTGGTGCAGGAATGTGCAATCTGCAATTGGAACTGGCAGATGCGCAACTTTTGTTTGTAAAACTGACTTCATTTAGGGGTGGGCTGGCCGAAGATGTTTGAGATGCTGACAGTTTCTGGCCTTCCTGTTGAATCATCCATTTATTTGGCCTGGCCCAAGTGAGCAGTAGCATTGCTGAGCTTGGGTCCAGGGTCTTGGGAATGAGGGAGCAGCTGGCATGTTTTAACCATCGCTTTTTAGCGCTAGTTCTCATTACGTCAGCGTTATCATGGTGTTACTCCACCCCATCCCTCGGTTTTATTTTGTCATCTGCTGAGACTAGAGACCTTTTGGACTGGGGTCATCTCCTCACATCGCATGAACAGAGTGGGGTAGAGATGGTTTTTACTGGAGCTGTAGATAGCACTATCACATTACAAATAACTATGATCTAATGTTATACATCACCCTAGAGCTAAAAATCCCAGCCGCCTACCAGTTCTTAGCTATATTTTACTTCTGATGGCTTGTGTGGCGCTGCATCTCCTGCTTGTATCACTCTAATGACTGTCTTCTCTTATTTACCTTCTCAGGTGTCTGCCCTAGTCTGAAGTGATTCCCTTAAGGTTAAGACAAAGGCACTGGGGACAAAAATGATGTGTGATTATATAATTAAAGCCCGTATTAATATATGCAAGAGAGTCTGAGAAGCCCAAACTTTTGCATTTCTTTTTGAGCTCTTAAATCAATCTTTTCATTTGTCTAGCATGACAAAACATTTTTTCCCTCATTTTCCAAAGTGAAATTTCTTTTATTTTCCTAATAGAAACCCCCAGCTCCACTATGCCCAAAAATGCTATTTATGTTTCCTTTGCAACCACCCTTGGGAGTTGAACCACAGACCTACAGCACTGTAACAGAGGTCTCCGTCATGTGTGAATTAAAGGGATTAAAACCAAAGGCAGGCAGAAGAGGAAACAGCAGCTTGGGGCCGGGTGTTGGAAATGGGGGTTGGTGCATTCCTTCCATGGCAGTCCCCAGCTGATCATGCTGTCTCCATGGTTCACCTCTTGTGTCTCCCTGTTGCTGATCAGAGTCCTGACCTTCTCCATTTGTCACTTTCCACGCCTTGGATGGAAACTTTCCCTTCCCAAAGCTGCAGGACTCTCCTCCTCAATCCCTCTCTGCATTTATTTATCCCTCTTAATTGTGTAAAACATTTTGGGATGTAGTTTCCGTGGAGGATGCTATGCAGAATAAAGTTGGTGCTATATATATGAAATTGTGATCTGTAATTTGTATTTCCTCCACTGTATAACTCAAGATTATTAAATAAGGATGTGGCTAGATGCAGTTATTAATATCGAGTAGACAATGCAATTTATTTTTACCATTTCCTTTTGTTGATCCCTCTTTATTACTTCTCATCTCGCTTGGAAACACAGACCACTTGATTCATGGCTTTGTGAGCATCGTAGCAGTGGGTCAGAGATGCAGGAGATGGAGGGGCGTTAGAAGGCATGGTGTCTGTGACTCAAAGTGACCAGCAAATTCCCTGAGGAGAGTTCAGTGTCTGCAAATCTCATTAGCTTGTTTATTTTATCTTACTTTCCTAGTATTTGATTTTTGCTAATGTTTAGAAATCTCACATTTTTGAATCACATTGGCTTGGGATCTGAAGCGCTGAGCAGCTCATTAGTATTACTCCTTTGTGTCTCGTGACACTCCTACAGCTCAGTAACCTGGGTGGTGGCCCTACCAAGGTCTCTGATCCTACCTTTTTGTTAGTATAGAGAGAGAAAAAAAAAAAGACATTAAAATTAAAGTCTCATGACTTTAATGAAAAGGTTATTTCCCTTTCTCTTGCAAGTTAAGTTCTGTGCAATTGCAGCTCACTTTGTCCTGTCCATCTTGTAGTCTCATTAGCTGCTG
Organism: Apaloderma vittatum; assembly: GCF_000703405.1. Lineage (NCBI taxonomy): Eukaryota > Metazoa > Chordata > Aves > Trogoniformes > Trogonidae > Apaloderma > Apaloderma vittatum. Next base: position 137,968 of record NW_009695082.1, on the reverse strand, counting down.
GGCCACGGAGGAATTGAGGAGAGAGAGTTGGGGATTTTATCTGCATGCCGTTCCATCGTGGAAGAGTCAATGAGACGATGGCTTGTCATTTTTTATTAATGAGTTGGAGCCTGATTCATTATAGATGTGTGGAATGAGCTCAGTGTGGCTGCTGGGGGAGGGGAGGGACCCTGCCAGTGAAGAGGTACCTCCACTGTGGGTCTTCTCCTGCTTAGTCTTAAGCAAATTGGCTTACCAGTGCTGCTTGCCAGCATGCTACGGGGCAACCAAGCTAGCATTCAGCTCTGCTTTTTCCCACTGCCTAAGCCCACGTGTTTCAGCTGTGACAGGTAGCCCCAGAGGAGAAACTAGTACTTAGCGATGCTCAACAATTAGACATTAAAAAGAGGTTTCTAAGGGACTGTCCCTTAGGGGCTGGCTGGCTGGCAGGTTAGTGGCTGAGAAGGACGTTTCCACACTTTCTGTTTGAGGGGGTAGGTTGGTGCGGTGGAGAAAGTCTTATTCTCGCCCACAGAAGCAAACAGCTGTGTGTCTTTCAGTCCTTCCTTACAAACTAGTGACATGAATAGTACAAGCGTGTGATACGTGTATATATAGATGCACACACATATATAGGGAAGAAAAAACAACTTTCGTATATATTTATAAAAACCTATGTGGTTGGAAAAAAGCATTTGTGTTCAGAAGGAGGCTTGTCAAGTACTGAGGAGGTTGAGAGCAGGTGACCTTCTTGCCCTTGGTGAATCCAAACGCCCTCGAGCAGAAGTGGACACTGACACTTTGGGGACCCCTGCAGCTGCCCCACCATGGGAACACTTCTTGGTGGGTCCAGAGGCAGCTCTCTCTCGCCAGCAGCTGCCCTGGCAGCAGACTCTCCCTCACTGACCACTCATGCCCTCCTGCATGATGCTTCCCTGGGCAGAGGAGGAATTTGGATAGTAAGAGCTGTTGAATGTTAGAAAACAGGATTAAATGCTTAAAGAGTATTTAAGCCCAGTTTAAACACTCTTTAAGCCATCTTAAAAATCCCAACCCAGGCTCTTCTCCTTGCACAAACTTAATGAATTCCATTTTTGGTGCTTCTGTGTTTCTGCCTAGCACTGGAAGAAGCCCCCAAAAGCTGCGAGAGGGCCTCCTCTCACACTTTTTTTGCTATTTCATGGGCCAAAGAAGTGTGAATACAAATTGCAGCTTTTGCAAGTGTCTGTGACAATAATCTGGCTTTTTGGAGAGTCACCAAGTTGCAGCTAGTGGCAGAATGCCTAGAGGCAGAATTTAGCTTACCTGTTGTATTGTGTTTATTATGTGTTTAAATTTGTGAGCTCTTTGCTCTTTACAGAGATGGGTAACCATTCAGCATTAGTCTAGGTGCAGACTGTCAGGAAAAGACACACAGCTGTAGTTGTCTCTTGTGTTCTTCTTAATCTAATTTGAAGGTCATTCAGATTCAAGTTATCTGGCTGCTCTTTGTATAAGGAAAAGCATAAATTCTGGATGTTGGGTGGGGGTCTTCTACTGGAGAGGTGTTGTGTGTGTACCCCTGTGCCATGCTGCTGCACTGACGGGTGCACAAGTTTCTTTTCCTTGTCAAATCACAAACCAGGAGCAATTAAGGAAGTATTCTTGAGTGTCTTAGAGAACTGTTAACTTAACAGCTCTCATTGAAGAAGAGAATTTTTCCTTGCTTTGCATTTATGCTTGCCCTTAGACAAATTCTGGCTGAGGTTATTTTCTGGTGATCGGCAGAGGACAGAACATGCTGTTTTTCAGTATTGTTATTTATAATCATGCAGTGTGATTTGAATGTTTTAAAGGTAGCTGTGCAACTGGGTACACACAGAAACAAAGGTATGCTGCTCCTTTCTTTGGTGAAAGCCTTCTTTTCCAATGTTTTTTTCAGGGCCCTAAGTCTTTTCAAATGGTTGGGTGTACTGTGTAGAAAGTTAAATAAAAACTCAAGGTGCTGTTTGTTATTCTCTGCTTGCAAGGAAAAATAAAAGATCAAACTGTCCTTGCAGTAAAACTGCAGGCTTGAAAGGGTTAATGCAACAAACAGACCTAAAGGAATCTTTTCCCCTTGTAAAATATGCAACCGGCATGACAGCAGTATTCCCAGAGTCAAGTTATCTTTTACATTAGTGAATGCTGTTCCTAAAGCTTTAGCTGGGGTAATAAATGATTCATGGTAACCACACCTTTGTGCACAGCCGTCCACTTGATGTTCAGTCCATGCGCGACTTCAAGCAGCCGTGTGCAGGAGCTCTACGGCTCCAGTTCAGCTGCTTTCTCCCAGTAACTGTGACAGGGTGAAAGGCATTTGAGTAACAAATGGTAAGTCGAAGGGAAAGGTTTCTCTTCTGCCTCTTAAAGTGTAAATTAGCAGTGTTTGTTTGTGCTTTCTGTGCAACCGAAGTTTGATGCACGCTTCTGAAAGTCTGAAAGTGGAGAGAGGCTAAGGAGGAGGCGGCTGAGTCTATTCTCTTCGGAAAAGAAGAAAATAAGAAGGGAACCTTAGAAGTTGCGTGTGTCAGTTCTCCAAGCGCTTCCCCAACATGCAGCTAATGAGACCTCCCAGTACATCTGCGCTGTGAAGGAGCAAGGGAGGACCCCCTTGCAGAGGACCTCCAAGTCAGATGACATTTGGAGTTGGACTTGAGAGCAGGTCTCCCTGACCTGCACAAGCTGCTCCCACTGCTCCCTGGGCACAGCACGGTGATAGTTCACTGATGGGACTCAGACCCCCGCCGATACTTCTCCAATGGAGGTGGCTGAGAGCACAACTGCTAGATTTTGAGACCCTGTGATTGCTAAAGATACATTTGTCCAAGAACTAGGACTCATGCAAGATTTTTAAAAAATCTAGAAAAGAGTCTTCTGATTGGGACAAACAAGGTAGTCACAAGATTTGACCTAGTTAGAGAAAAAGGACATTGCTAACAGGCATTTATAACACTCAGCATGTTCTGAGATCCAGTGAGAACTGAGTGAAGAGAGGAGGTAACTAAAACTAGGCTGGGACTAGCCTGAAAAGTTTCTCAGCAGTTTAGAGAGCACTTTAGAGAGCGGGACAGCAAACGCCCAGGAATGACAAATACTAAGGAAGGGAATTTGGCCCAGTTCATTCATTTTTCTCCACAAAATCACATGGGGGAGGTTTTTGGTTTTGATCTTGAGTCCACTTCCCAATGGATAGTCCTTATGTCATTCCTCTCGTGGCTATTCCCCGATGCGAGCATGAAACATTAGGCCAGACGTTCAAGCTGATTTTCCCAGAGTCTGGTTTCAGAGTACCACAGCTCTCCGGAGCAGCAAGCATAATGTATGGGAGACCTGTGTTTTATGTATCTCTCTCTCCAGCAGTTCATGAATAGTAAGCATGGTGAGTTTTACAAGGACAGATATGGAATAGTCTTCATTGCACTTGAGTAGAAAGTGGAGCATACAATTGACATAGCTCACTCTTGGGTGTTTGCTGGTTTAAAAGAAAAAACAATTTCCAACAATTGAGGGGTTTTTTTCTTACCAGACCAATCACAAACTTTTGAAGCATGAAATGAATTTCACTGGTCCTTGCCAATAAGCTTCTTTCTCTGATATTGGTTTTTTTGAAATGGCTATAATCTTTGCAGGTAATGAATGAAAGCTACACTATGAAGTCCCACCTAACATTCTTCTTCTTGATTTATGATGTATTGGTTAAAATAGTAAACTGATAATGATCGCAAAATAGCGATAAATCACTATGGGTTGATGTATCAGAAACAATAGAAAATGTTCTGGAGGAAGAAAGTTGGAGCCAGTCGAGGAACAGCTGAGTGTTCTGAAGATATGAAAGATACCAGGGAGTCCACAAAAATACAAATTAAAACTCTCCTTTTGTTTCTGTCAAGATCAGGCTATTCCTTGCTTCTGTATGAAATAAAGTCAAGGTGTTTATGATGAATTAAAGTTCTCACACCCCTCAGTGTATCAAATCTAATTAGAATGTGCTGGTGGACATAATTCAGGCCAAAATCCTAGCTGGATCTGAAGTTTAGATCTGGATGGGATCATCTTCACATTTTGTACGCTCTGCAGAAGACTGGTATTTAGATCTCACTCCTGCCAAAAATAAATTTATGCATTTGTAGTTTTCTAAAGGTGTAGAAGAGTAATGTTGTTATCTTGTATTACCTCAGCTTCTAGATAATGAACCTTTTCTCCTTTCTGTCAGGTGTTTTTTCAGAATGTCCTTATTTTCTTGTTGGGATCTTATAATACCTTCTGGCTCAGGTGTGCTTTGGATAGTGATATGCCAATAGATAAAAGAAAAGATAGAGCAAAATCACCCCTGCCTAAATGTAGTTTGAAGACACCATGATGTCACCTAAAGTCTCCTGAGAACTGGAGAGTTACTTGATCTTTTAGGGACTTGACCCATCCCAAACTGATCTTCCTAGAAATGTTTTTGGTTAAATTCTTGTCTTGTCTCGTAATGGAAACTTTCTTTGGACTTGGTGCTGATCATACCAATGAGCCAGCTCTGATTGGTACTAGCTTGCAAAAGGCCTCTTTTGTTCTTGTTAGAGTATCTAACCTCTAAATCTATTTAATACCCTTTCCCTGGTTGTCCATCATTATGACACATGATTTTCCAAAGGATTTACTATTAGTTAGCAGCACAGGGCTTTCTCCCTGGGGTAGCAGCTACTTGCAGTGAAGAAAATGCATGTTCGATGTAGCAATTTGTCTTTTTTTATATATTTATTATAAGAGTAAATGAGTTATTGTGGGGGACTTCAATATTATTGCAAATTAGGTGCTACAAGCCAAGCCATGCACATTTGTTATGTTTCCAGGCATACACAGCATGCATAGCAGTTCAGAAATCAGCAGTTGTATTATATCTAGGCCTTTTCCTGGGCAGCTGCTACTTTGCAGGTATTTTTGTGGTGTGACTGTTCCATAACTCTGCTTACTTCAGATGAATGGAGAGGGGAATCTGTCACAAAAGTGATTGCTATAAAAAAGGTTTTGATGAGCATGAAGGCATGAATTATAAAATCTCTCAAGATTTAGTTTCCAAAGTAGGCATGGACTAATGAATATACAGAGAGCATTGCTTGTCGTATATTCCTTCCATAATAGTAATTTATGAACTGTGTTTGTTTTGTTTTTTTTTTACTTGCACCTTTCTGGATTTACTTAGGGGCTGGAAACTTATTGAAATTATAAATTGCTCCTTTACTCAGAAAAGTGTACAGAATCAAGCAAAGCACACAGAACCAAGTCCTCGCTGACCTCTGCTTCAAAAAGGGGCTTAAATTAACCGTTGGACTTTAAATCAGCAGAATTAGTCAAATGATTTGGTTTCAGCGGCTTGCTAGTGCTGGGAGAGTGTTGGGGAGGGAGAAGAGAGAGTTCTGCCCTGGGTTAAGCTTCTGAATTTATGCTTTGGAGGAAAACACTCTTGACAGAAAAACCTCTTTTCACATAATTTTATGTAGAAATGGACAACCTGGCAAGAGACCTTTGCTGAGATCCTCTGCTTCCCAAATCAAGCCCTTTTCTCAGTCTTAGCCATCAGCCTAATCCTGGATTTAGAGACTAATCTGGATTCGAACTGTTTCTTTTGATGTTCCTGCAGGACAGGTGGTGTCTGGTGGGAGGGGAAGGCATCCTGCGTATAAAAACAGAAAGACAAAAAATCTGAGAAGTCTTCTTGGCTCATTAACTTTCAGAAGAGAGGAACAGATAAGAAGGTGGAACCCTCTTGCATCTCTTCTCTTCTACTTTTCCCTTTTTTTCCAAGAAGAGAGAGCCCATGTGTCACATTTCATGTAGCACTGGTTATATTCATCATAGGTGACCTGGATCATTTGTACTTGTGGTTTATAGTCTCTCGACATGCATTGTTTCCTCTAGCTTGAAATATAGCACATTAATGAGGTATGTGTCTGTTCAGATGTATGCAGTCAGCTCATGAAAGATGCTTTGGTAGCACTTTGGCTAGTTTGTCAAGTGCTAGCATTTTGGCAGCTGCAGAGAAAAAATATCCCAAATTCATATAAGGGACTAAGAAAATCTGCCATTAAACTTCTAGGAGCCATGTTTATGTATGCTGGACCTCGCTGTGTAATTAGACATGCTCTAAACTCCCTAATGCAAGCTCTAATGAAGTAGCTATCCCTTTATAATTACTGCACATCCACTTCTGATGGGGCTGTGCCGACACTTCCCTCTTTGCTAGGACTGCAGCTGGTGTAGCCAACAGCCTGAGAAAGTACGGCAGCTCTAGAAAACACCAGAGTTGCTCACCGATTTTCATGATCTGCTGCAGTGGCATCTTTGCCCTTCCTTATTACAAAAAGGGTTCACTTTTTGCTATTTTCCTATATAAGAGTTGCTTGGTGGTGAGAACAGAATGACTGGGAAGTGCTGGGAGTCCTAAATTTAGCTCCTGATTTGGCCACAGGTTACAGCTTTGTGCTAACATGCCTTAGCCGTGCCTTGGAAAGCTGTTAGCATATTGGGTTATAGCTGTTGACTTCAATAAGCATTGGTCTAGGACCTATTTGCAACATGATATTAGATCTGCAGGAGCATTGGGAACAATTTGGATTGTGTTCCCAGTTACCAAGGCAAATTGGAAAGACGTTTCAGACAAATTTGGGGAGGAAAAGTCATTATTGCTATTTCTCCATTAGACAAAGCTGAGGAAAAGAATTTTCTTGCTGAGAATTTACGAGTTTTAAGCGATTGTGGAGTATAGTCCTATCGCTGCACATGAATGCAACTTTTTATTATTAATATAAAACCATCCAGAAAGCTGTCTAATTTTTGCGTGTTAGTGCAATGGATTACGGGTAGCAATCTGGAATGGCATACTAAGGACAAAGAACACGAAAAACTACATCTTGAAATCCATCTAAACTTGAATAGTTCAAGTCTCAAGGGGCAAAACTGTGTTGTAAGTATTCCTGTTGAGTAGTAACAAGTAGTCCCATTAAGCAGTAGCTGGAAATCAGCATGCCTCCGAGACAACCCAGCAACATTTATTCAGAGACTGATTTGTGGGTGAGATGAGTGGCGGTGTCTTTGTACTTTGCTCTGAAATACTTATCCCCTGAACATCCCTCTGAGCTCCCGGCTTTCCAGAGGCCAGGACTGCCTCTTAATCTTTGTTTGCATTCACCTCTCAGAGATCAGTATTTTCTCATTACAAATTGCTCTGCTTTTAAAATGACAATAAAAGTAACTTGTAGCCCAGATATTGAGCCAGTTGTTTGATTTAACTGAAAACTAGTGGTGTATATTTAGGGGCCTTCTGATTCACAAGAGTTTGTGTGTATATGTTCTTAGGAGAATCTTTTCTGTCAGGGACTTACTTGCCCTCATATAGAGACTTTTTATCAGGGCTCATGCGATATGCTTTGTAGAAGCTGAGACCATAAGAAGTTTCTCCCAGCTGTACAGAAATTTTTATTGCCTTTAAACATTTAGTATTCCACAGTAATGGTGTTGTCGTCATCTTGGTGGTTTTTTTTTACCATGCGCTGCTCTGATATAAATGCATCTTTTATGCTCACAGATTTGGCCAAACAAGTATGTTATTTCAGCCACTTTTCATTAACAACTTGGAATATTTTAGCTGTGCAGTAGCTTTTTCATTGTGTTTCTATGCTACTTTACTATTGAATGAAATTTAATACATTGCTTATAATTAGAAGTGAGGAATGTTACCCTATCATCAGTTTACTGCTATGAGGCTTGCTTAAAGATTTTTAACAAAGAAAATATTCTTTGCTCTTGAAATGCTTTGCAGTTCCGCCCAGGCTGCTCAAAATAAACATTGTTTTTGAACCAAACTCTTCTCCCGTAGCCCCCCTTCCAAAGCAAACAAAATATTTTCAGTGGCCATCAGATAGAAATTTGACCCTAATTACATGCTTTGTCTATTCATGCCATGTAGTAGGGGTCCAGAGAGTGATAGTTTGAAACTGAATGCACTTTAACATAGCATCAGGTGCTGGCAGAAACACACAGCGTGTGTGTTGAAAGGCATAACGAGAGTTATGTGCCTCTCATAAGCTACAATTTGCATATGTGAAGTGGGGTGGGATTTTTTTTTTCTATACTGATCAGCGGTTTAGCGACCAGAAATCCTTACTCAGCCGTAATTCCTGATGCTCAGTCCTTGTTTATATGGTCATACTATAAATGCAACTTCTGCATTAGTTGAGTTTCCAAAGACGATCCGATTTTTTTGCACCACT
>NW_009695082.1:126596-129682 GCF_000703405.1 Apaloderma vittatum | reverse complement strand
GCAGTCTCTGGGGTAAATCTGTGGCACTCAACACTGCAGTTTTATTGGTCACCTTTTGCTCCAGAATCAGGATGCAGGGTTTCAGGAGTGTCCAGCTCTTTGCTTGTTAAGTCACCATGCCTTTGCTCACACTCCTGGGCATTTTTCTGGGGATCCTGGGAAGCCAAATGGCTTCTGCTGCTCATAGCAAAGCCCCTGTCAGTGGTGGGGTACCTTTAGCCCCCAAAACCCCAGCAAAGCCCCCCCAGAAAGCGGTCTGCCCAGTTGAGGCTCCGCACAACAGAGCCCGCTGCAGAAATGGCAAATCGTCAAGTGCAGTGGTGGTTCCCTTGGGGTCAACTGAAGGAACTTCTCAGTAAGCCTGTTCATAAATGGTAGCAACAAGGTCATTAATTTGGCTATGATTTCACCTATGTCTGTGCACACCCAAGTGAGGCCAGTCGGTGACTCGGACCCGGAAGGTGCTGCAGGTTAGTGCTGGTGTGGAAGTGTCCACACAGAGAGGTGAATCACTCAGCAGAAGGACTTCTTACTCTTCCTGGCTTTTTATGACCTTGTTGCACTGCCTGAGCATTCATGTGCCAGCTTCTTTTTCTAAGCTCGGTATACCACACTAAGGTTCTGTCCTCTCCTAATGCAGTGCCTCTGCTGAGCCCCAAATTAAAAATAATAGCATTAGTGTTGTTTCATTTCCTCTTTGGTGGTTCTTTTTTGTTTGTTTGTTTTCTTGTTTTGAATACAGTTTATGACTTTGGTTTCCCTGATCTATAGGAAAATTTCATGGCAGTTGTGCAGAGACATTACTTCTGGGCAGCGACCTAGAACAAAACAAGAGGGAGAGAGAAAAAGGAGGAGATTGTCTCTTAGTTACAGAAGAGCTAGTTTGTTTGTGTTGAAAAAGAGACTAACTCCTAAAGAATGCACCGTAATTTGTATTGTAGATCTAATTTGAGTGAGTCTTAAGTGCACCCATGCATTAGAATGTTTGCAAAAAATTAAAACTTTGAGATGTGGGAAGAGATTGAATTCAATTTGTAATTTGTGCAAACATTTTAATCTCCCTCACGGAAGACTTGTGAAGTGTCTTCAAGCCCAGAATGTTTAATTGTTCAGAGTTTTCCAAGGGGCCCAAGGTAAGCAGGGACAAATTTTCAAATGCAAATCACATCCTTGGCCTCTATCCCTCTTTTGATCAAATCTGCACTTTCCACCTCTGCCACGTGAGCTACCAAAGAAAAGTACTGTGGTGGGTCCTGCGTGGTCCCTGAGCAATGTCACTGTGATTTCTGAAGAGGCATGAGTGTGCAACAGATACAAGTATCCCTGACTCTCTCAGCTCTAAATGGCTTTTAATAAAGAAATCCTAAGTACAGTCAGTGAGACAGGATTACCTTTGGATCCTTGAACGAGAAGGAAGAAGTAAATTTGTTCAGCAGTCATATTAGAGAGCTATTTTGATGGTTATGTGACTACTTCAGTCAAAAAGAGAAATGAAAATGAAATACCAGTTTATTGGACACCTCCCAGTCCAAATGACCATGCCAAGATTGGACACTGATGGATGACCATGGCAGTTCTGCAGTAGAGACTTTTCACTGAGGAACGCTGACAAAATGAACAGAACTATTCATTTTAATACAGTCTTACCACTACCGAGTGGTGTACCTCAAGGGTCCCTGCTGGTGCTAATACTATTTATTTAATATCTTCATCAGTGACATAGTGTCATGACAGCTTCACCAGCTCTCTTCATCTCCCAGCCTCTCAGCTGCTTTGCAGATGACACCAAACTGAGTGGTGTGGTTGACACACCTGAGGGACAGGATGCCATCCAGAGGAACCTGGACAGGCTTGAAGAGCAGGCCCATGCGAACCTCATGAAGTCCAACAATGCCAGGTGTGAGGTCCTGTATGTGGGTTCAGGCAAACCCTGGTATCAGTATGGGCTGGGAGATGAAGGGATTGAGAGCAGCCCTACTGAGAAGGACTCCAGAGTATTGGTGGATGAAAAACTGAACACGAGCCTGCAATTGTGTGCTCATAGCCCAGGAAGCTAATGGTATCCTGGGCTGCAAAACTATAAGTGTCGGCAGCAGGTCAAGAGAGGTGATTCTTCCATTCCACTCTCACAAGTAGACATGGAGTACTGCATCCAGCTCTGGAGTCCACAGCACAAGAGAGGACAGAGTAGGGCCACGGGAGTGACCAGAGGGCTGGAACACCTCTCTTGTGGAGAAAGGCTGAGAGAGTTGGGGTTGTTCAGCCTGGAGAACAGAAGGCTCTGAGAAGACCTTATTGAGGCCATTCAATAATTAAAGGGGGCTTATAAGAAAGATGGAGAAAGACTTCTTAATAAGGATGTAATGCAGTGATTTTAAACTGAAAAATGGTAGGTTTAGATTGGACGTTAGGAAGAAATTTTTTATGATAAGGGTGGTGAGATGCTGGAAGAGGTTGCCCAGAGAAGTTCTGGATGCCCCTTCACTGGAAATGTTCAAAGTCAGGTTGGACTGAGCTTTGAGTAACTCGATCTAGTGAAAGATGTGGCAGGGCTGTTGGGTTAGGTGATCTTTGATGATCCCTTCCAGTGCTGTTGGATTAGATGTTCTTTGATGGTCACTTTGAGCACAAACCATTTTGTGATTATAGGTTTTCTGACTTGAAGCAGGTATGTCGAATGTTTCAATAGCATGAGACACAAGCTGTCTGAAAACAGCGGAAAGTCTCAAATTGGACTTTCAAAATCTCTTAAAATGCACTTGTAATATTTCCTTGAGTGTGGTGAAGCTCTGTTTTATCCTCTACAACCTGCTCTGAAGAAGGTACGGATTGGAAGCATAACTTGCCCTCAGAGACACTCTCCCAGACAATCTGAATGCTGTGCTGCTAGTAATGCTGAATGGTGTGCCATAAACAGACTATTCTATGTTTTGCACACACCCAGTCATCAATGGCTTCCTGCTTGGTAACTGCAGTCATCAATGGCTTCCTGCTTGGTAACTGTGGTCTTCAGACACAGCAGCAGCAGCAGCAGAGACGTGTAAACACATTTACACCCATTAAGTCAAGGCAAGAAAAATGTTGGC
>NW_009695082.1:116820-126580 GCF_000703405.1 Apaloderma vittatum | reverse complement strand
AGAATATAATAATTTTCTCACTAGTGCAGGTCCAGCTCATGGGCTGGAGTGGTTTCTGGAGCAACCCAGACTGATGGCCACATCCCAATGAAGCTCCATGACGTTGGAGTTGACTGAAGTATGGGCCAATTGCAAGGCCATCGCTGTTCTCTTCGTCCGCTCTGTTGTGTCCTTGAGGGATTATGGCCATTTTGGTCATAGTTTACTCCTGGTGTAATGTTTGTTTTACAGTCATCAACGAGTTGCTAGTTTCACTATTTGTGATAGAAAGATGAATAGAAATTATGTGGAAACCCACCATCAGGATCTGCTTGGGCAAAGCCCTGTTATTTCATAATTAGCTCTGATGCTTTTGGCCCAGCTGCTTAGGAATCAGCTCTAATCCTCTTACAAAGCCAAATTTCTGTTTTTCTCTTGGCTCTGGCAGTGCTCCTGCAGTAATCTTATGATATCTGGCTCTGTTGATGCTTACAGTGAGTTTGTATGACAGAGTGGTCAGGATGGAGCAATCATACCTAGACTGTCCTTAAACAGAGGCTTCAGCAGAGCACAGCGCCGCATATTTGTCTGACACCACAGGGTGACAATTCTGTGTCTGCAGTGTGTCAAACTTGCTCTGTATTGGAGTCAGTGTTTTTGTACCTGCCTGTGTGTGGGTGCCAGCAGGCAGGCATACAGGCAACTGAATGTACTGTGACTATGAAATTACTAAGTTCTCCATTCTTAGAAATGTTAGGAGGGGGGACAGCAAAACTGCCACTTGGGACTTCCGAAGGCTGGACTTTGATTTGTTTGGGAGGTTACTTGACAGAATACCTTGAGAGTCAATTTTGAAGAGTATAGGAGTCCAGGAAGGCTGGACACTCTTTAAGGAGGAAATTGTAAAGGCACAGGAGCAGACCCTCTGCTGGGGATAGAGTGCACCCTCAGTAAGTTTGCAGATGACACCAAGCTGGGTGGAAGTGTTGATCTGCTTGCAGATAGGGAGGCTCTACAGGGGAATCTAGACAGGCTGGATTGCTGGGCCAAGGCCAATGACATGAGTTTTATTAAGGCCAGATGCCAGGTCCTGCACTTTGGCCACAACAACCCCCAGCAGCGCTACAGGCTTGGGGAGGAGTGGCTGGAGAGCTGCCAGGCAGAGAGGGACCTGGGGGTGTTGATGGACACCGGCTGAACAGGAGCCAGCAGTGTGCCCAGGTGGCCAAGAAGGCCAGTGGCATCCTGGTCTGGATCAGGAATGGTGTTGTCAGCAGGAGCAGGGAGGTGATCATGCCCCTGTGCTCAGCCTTGGTGAGGCCTCACCTTGAGTGCTGTGCCCAGTTCTGGGTCCCTCACTACCAGAGGGACATTGAGGTGCCACAGAGAGTACAGAGGCAGCTGCCAAGCTGGTAAGGGGCTTAGAACATAAGTCAAACAAGGAAAGGCTGAGGGATCTGGGGCTGTTTAGCCTGGAAGAGACTGAGGGGAGACCTTATTGCTCTCTGACAACCACCTGAAAGGAGGTTGTAGTGAGGTGTGAGTTGGTCTGATCTCTCTAGTGGAGAGTGACAGGACAAGGGGAAATGGCCTTAAGTCGTGCCAGGGGAGATTCAGGTTGGCTATTAGGAAGAATTTCTTTACAGAGAGAGTTGTCAGGCATTGAAACAGGCTGCCCAGGGAGCTGGTTGAGTTGCCATCGCTGGAGTTGTTTAAGAAAGAGGTAGATGTTGCGTTGAGAGACATGGTTTAGTGGTGTTGATAGGGCTAGGACAAAGGTTGGACTCAATGATATTGAAGGTCTCTTCCAGCTGAAACTGTTCTAGGATTCTATGATCAGTGCTCACCACTGAAGATTTCCAAAATGCTCCAGAATAAGCTCCAAATGCTTGAGAATATGGGGAGTGAAATTGGACTCTTGTTTGTTTGCTTATTAATTGACCTACTGATAGATTTATAATGCATTTCCGGGGATACATGTGGGTTTTTTTACAAGAGGCAACTTGTTACTACAACTTCAGCCTCAGCAGCCTTAGAGGAGTTCTACACACATTTTGCAATGGGTCTTTGAAGACAGTGACTCATAGATGGGTTTGGCCTGACTCTGTGGAAAAGTGATTTTGATTCCCTCCAACAAGGGGCACTACTGCCAGTCCGTGTCAGCCAGCACACGTTCTGTTGTCCTTCTGTGTATTCACATTCCCCATGAACCCGTGACAAATCTGACCATGTGTGTGGCAATGTTTTTCTTTTCTAAGCTAAAAAATGCGGTAGTGATGGCCCAAGTCAAGCCAAACCTAAGCACTTAGATACTTTGAGAATGTTTCCATTATAACAGGTAGGAAAACTTCCATTGCGCAGAAGGGATTTTGCAAATCCAAGTGAAAAGCAACAAATGAAAAGCTCATTAGAATATACTCATTAATTCTTGAGCTAAATTAAGAAGGTTAACTACAATTTAGTGAGTTTCTCAGTGTAGGTCTGCCTGATCCATTAACAGGAGTTCAAAACAAACACTCTGTGATAACCACATTTCTTAAGAGCTGCATCAAAAGCGCTTTTGCAGAAGGTCAGCCATGGTGGATCTGTGATATTATGGGCTACCCCATGCTCTTGGGACCACTTTCAGTGTTTAACATGCAATGAATAAATAAGCACTCCAGGGCTCTTCCCCCCCCCCCCCCCCCTTTTTTTTTTTTCCTCTTTCCTCTGAGTGTGAAAGGCTCAGAGAAACAATATTGGCGGCAGGAACACCTTGTACAGATCAGAAGAAAAACCTATCCTCTGACTTGAGCTGGCTCCCACTAATTACATAGCTGGAGATGGACTTTTAGGGAAGCTACCCCACGGCATTTTCCTGGACAATCCCCACCAAATTAGGGCCGGTTGGGCCGAATGTGAGGAGAGTGGTGATTACCGAGATTATTTTCTTTTTAAACATGCTCCTTAGCTCTACTTTGCTGGGTGTTGGTTTTCAAAAGGGACTTATAATAAACGTGGGCCATCTATATATAGCCCAACTTTTGTTCGTTTGCACAGTTCAGAAAGCCTACTGTTTGAGGTTAGCCTTGAGTAAACTTGTACCATTTACTTTGGAGCATTTCAAAGGGAACAAAAACACAAATCATGATGAGGCTAATAAGAAGTTTGGGTGTTTAGTTTAAATGTGTACACAGCAATCATTGTAGAGGAAGTCCTTCTCTTTGGGAGTACATTATTATTAAGCGGCATTGCTGTTTGCCTGGTTTTGTCTGGTCCGCAATTTGCATTCACTTGATGGATTGCCAGGGTCGGAGGTGCACTACTTGGGAAACACTGAAGTGCCGTCTCAGCAAACTCTTAAGAGGAAGGGAACACTAATACAAGCGTTTGCCCAAACTCCTTGAGTCTTCTTAGGCTTCCTTAGGCTGTGCTAGATCAATATGACAGTTTGCTAAGAAGCTTTGGACATGCATTCACAAACTCTCTCTATTGGCTTTCTTGGCATGTTATTCAGGAGGTAGCTGCTAGTGAAACATGTCTGCTACCAGCACAGAAGATTTATATATGCATTTTCTTCTCCTGCTAAGTGATTTATTTACTAGCAATAATGCCTTGCAGAGCTGCTTGGTCCAGTTTGCAGAACTCATTATGTCGACCCTCAACAATCTATAGATGAATGGGATCGCTCTTTTCCTTTTCTTCCCCCTCTCCCTCTCTCTATCTGTTTTTTTTTTAACTGTGATCACATGGCTTCAGTCTTCCTGTTCAGTGGAGTGAGATGATCTCAAGCTGGTGAACATTTCTTTCTATACTATGCACAGAGGTAAGTTCTCTTGTGCCACCTGTTTCTGAGCAATGAAGGGATTTGATTGCTTGCTTGCTTTAATTGTAATCATTTGCCTTCTGACAGTTTACCGTCAGTTGCTTGCAAATGGATCAGTTTATATGGGAGAAAATTCATGTAGTTTATTTCTCGTGATATACAAGCCCTGCAAAACAGAGCAGAAGTGTAATATTGGAAAAGGTTTTAATGGCAAAAACTTTGCACTGGCCTTTACTCATAGGGCACTCAAATCTCTTCTATTCTCGGGCTACCAGAGCCTCACACTGGTGCCTCTCAGCCTTCACATTCGCTGGCTGGATTGAATTCCTGCCTCTCCTGAGCACTTGCTGAGATTCCCGCTGGTGAAGGCTGGGAAATTGCCTGCTCTGACAGCTCTTGCTGAGGATCTCTCAGCTGGGGAGGTTATGCGAAGGTGAAAGGTGACCAGATTATTCACATTTTTATCTGTGAAGCACTAGTAGTGCTTTCTGTGTCGCTTTACTGGAGGGATGGATGCAAATGGCTCAAATGTGCCAGGGTTTTTGTGTTCCCCTCAAAGCTGTGTGGCCCCATGTGTCAGGGAGGTGCTGGCTCTGGCTGTGGCCAGGCAGAGCTCCTGGCTCCCTCTGTGGCCATAGGCAGCAGAACCTCACCATCTGTGGTGCACTGAGTTTTCATTTAGTAGTGGAAAATGAAAATCAACATTTGAATTTCACTATCCTTTTGGGGAGCAGGGAACCTTGTCCCGGTCTTCCCGCTTCACCCGAGTCTTTGTTTAGGGAGCTCCCCGGCACATTTGGCATTGTCCCCTTCCCCAAATGCCTGGGCTGACATATGATTCCTCGGACATGTGATTTAAAATGTTCCAGGGCATCTTAAACTGTTTAGCATTTTATTTGCCCTGCCAAGTTCTAAGCACACCTTGAATAAATTCATAGTTGGTGGTTGTGGCGTATGTACCTTGGCTATCGTGGGTGGATAAAAAATGTTTTATACCCCTGAGGAGCAGCAAAAGAGTGAGCTCCATGCAGTGAGAGGAGTGAAAAAGTTGGATTAAATCATGTCTGTCTGCCTGTGGTTGAACTAGCAATGAGGCATTTTCAATCAGAGGTCAGGGCTGTGGTCAAATTTCTGCTTCAGTTTTTGCCTGCCGTAATTTTCCCTCATACCAGATTCTCTGTGAAACTCCAGAAGGACCGAGACACTCTCTTGTGTGTGACCTTTTGGGGCAGGATTTTTCAGACAGTCCTGTTTCAATTGAACTCGCTGCCAGAGCATGCAGGAAGGAAGCGACATGTGTTAGTCATACACCCCGGTGTGTGTTTAGCATCCAATTTGTGTACAGTCCGGGAATAACCCGGCATAATTCTGCAAAGCTGGACTCACGCTTAGATGTTTTGATGTTTGGGCTACGAGGGGATTTCTTCATACATGAAACAGGCTTTCAGTGCTCAGGAAGGATCAATACCTCCCCCCGGGGAGCTCAGGCAATGAAAATATTTTTGCAGTAGATGCCGGCGCTCAACCTGTTCATGAATGTCTTGGGCCGAGTGAGTGTATTTCAAAGCTGGAGTTCACCTGCATTTACCCACCCAAGCCAGACCCACCACGGGTGTACGTGGGCACTGCTGCCCCGGTTTCCCGGGCAGCATTGCACCCCAGGGATAGCTGATGTACGGCTGGTTCGGGGAGCGGGGGGGAGCGTGTGCCACAAAAGGCAGATTGTGAGAGGTGTGGGAAGAGCCCAAGTGCGCTCACCGTACTCACCAGCCTTTGGAAACTGCGCTGGGGGCAGTCGCGCCAGGCTTGACATCTTGAAACAACATTAATTAAAAGTAACTTTTTAATCCTTGAGGGAAGAGAAACCAGAAGTGACGGTCTCCTGGCTACAGCCCTTTGGTTTTAATCCCAGTTTTGACTTTTTGCCTGGGATCGACAAGCCACAGAGAACAAAAACATATTTTTAAAAGTTTCTTTCAAGGCAGATGAATGTTAATCATGAGGGTGGGACTTTTTTTTTTTTTGACTGCTGCTGGCCTGGAGAAGTTGAAACAGCAGACAGCCTCACTTTAAATGGCTATCATTCTGCTCCAATACCTAGGGCAATATTTCTGCTTTTCGGCAGTCACAGTTGTACATTGTTTCTGGCTATTTTGGGGATGTCAGGCTGCTGGTGCTTTGCACCACGTGTGTGGTGCTGGGACAGTCTTTGTAAAGGGTCCTTGACTGTGGTGCTCTGTGGTGGGAGGAACTGGGATGATCCAGTATGTGGATCCATGCAGTGGGATATCCTTGAAAATTGGCTCTTACCAAACTGAAAGTGATGCCAGGGAGGGAAGAGATGCCACTTGTCTTCTTGCAGCAAAATCCCACTGTTTTCCCCTGGCATGATGTACTAGTCAGCATTTCTGCTCCCTCACAAGGACCTTGGCCCATTAGAGACCAGGAACACTTCACCAGACCTTCCCTGCTCAGCTAGCTACCTGTTGGAGCAGTAAGCCCAGGATTTCCAAATAACCCGTTGATCCGAAAATGCATGTGTGCAGTACTGCAATTAACATTCCTTCTGAGCGCCTTACATTAAACATCTCTATATGTGTCTTGAAGGAAACCTCTGAGAGATTGTCTTTTATGGAGCAGTTGTAAGAGATTTCTTATGGCTGAGTTCACCTATAGAAAATACAGAATTGTAAGTCTATGTAGTTCAAGAAAGAAATTGAATTAGCCAGACCCAGACAAGAATAAGTTAACAGTACTCACTAAGGAGCCTTGAGTGGAATTATAAAAGAGAAAAATGGCCTGCTGATAAAAACAAAAGCCTAAAAACTCGAAGAAACCCTTCCTTCCCCCATCCCCATCTAATCAATCCAGGACAGAGAGAGGAGCGGGGGTAGGAGGGAGTGCAGAATCCACTTGATGCCAGTGGTATATCTCCTCCTTCCCTTCTTTATTTGACCCTCTTTTAGTGGAATGTTTAGCAAAGCTGTTTATTTTGCATAAACCCAAGTAATAACGTGGCCCCGGGTGACAGGACCTGAATGAAGATGACAGCAGTTTGATTTAACGATTAGCCACCTGACCCGATAGCACCTCTGGAATCTCAACTGCAGAATAAATTCCCATTCTTCCCACATGGGCTGCATGTTAATCACGGGAAGAAAAGCAAAGGGTGGTTGCAATAGGGCCATTGTTCCTGGGGGTGAAGGCTTGAAAAGAAACTGCCCGTCCCTGCCTGCTTTGTGCTGGCTTCATGCTGAGTCTTGGACACTCAAGTTTCTTTTACTGCTTCTGTATCCCCCCTCTGACAAAATACTGCTTTCCAATGGAGCAGATTCAGTCACGTTCATTCACCAAGGGACTTGCCTTCTTCGTGAATTATCACTACATAGTTTCCTATATTTGTTTCAGCTGAAAGTTGGCACTCGCAGCACAGGAGTCTCTCTGTTTGCAGAGTTAGTGAAGCAAGTCGCTGAGGGATCCCTGCTTTTTCCAAACGTTCCCTGAAGCAGCTTAGCAAAGTGGTAGGGCTTTGTTTTGAGGGAAATCAATTTGGGGAAAATCTTGCTGTGCTTTTTGTTTCCTCTCTCCCCTCCCCCTGCCCTCCCAACTCTTTCAAAGCCCCTGCATTAAGCGCAGTTGTAATGGTACAACCCTCGCCTTAGCGGGCTAATATTCACTTACAGTTCAGCCTTGCAGCTTGGTAGCACAGGGAGAGATGTGGCAAAGGGGAATTAAAAAATGATTGCAAAGTCAATGGTTTAAAGAGTAATTACAGAGTCATTAAAGGTTATTACGGGAAAATGTTCAGCTGAGCAGCGATTAGCATTCCTGATACCTCAAGTTCACTGTGGTTTGAGGGCACAAGTGAGACAAGTTGTAGAGGTCTCAGCCACGAGGGGATGGAAGGGGCTGCCAGCCCTGCAGCACCTCTGGGGCTCACAGGCTGCCACGACAGCCAGGCACTCCCTGCCCTCCTCCTGCCTGCGCTGGGGCTCAGCCGTCAACTCAGGACCGTAACTAGTTCCAAGTTACGCCTCTGCCCAGAGCAACACCGCTGGGGTTAGCTTGTGGCTGGTGATCCCAGCCAACCCTTCAGAGCCACCTCAGTCCTGTCCTGCTTCCTACCCAGGCAAACACCTTCAGGTGCCATCAGGATTCAGCTCTCTTCCAACATGGGTGGTAGAGGGCTGCGTGCTGCCGTTTGCACCTGCAAAGAATTTTGGAGGTTAAAACTCCTAGCAGGCAAATTCTTAAAATTAGCACCTCAGCATCGCCCTTGTATGGTCACCATGATGCACTTGCATGGCCAGGTCACCCCAGTGCCCAGAGCTGCTGGGGACTGGGTTGTTTTCTTTGACATGAATGGACCTTGCTCAGCCCTGTGGGAAGGTAGGAAAGCTTGTTGTCCCTCTGTATTGTAATTGTGGAAGTCTTGAAGGGCAACGGGAGCAAGTAGTGTTATCTCTTACGTGTTTGTGTTTGTCCGTATGCAGTGAAAAAACCACGAATCAAAGTCAGATCTGTTGTGTCAATGCAAGAAGAATGGCCAGTCCTTGATGTTTTATAGTGGAGAGGGCCAAATAAGTGTTTAAAGAGGTAAAACATATAGGCAAAATAAAACTAAGTATTAATTATAGTGGTAGCAAATTATAAATATTTAGATAAAAGCAGGTACTGCTCTCATTACTCAGGCGGTTGGCTTCTGGTCTGTGCTGCTGTTTGGATTTTTTTGCAAGCATTGAAAAGAGTATTAATATCTTGCCAGGAAATATTAATTCCAGGGTAAATTTTTTTTAAAAAAAAAAAGAAGAAAAAAAGAAAAAGAAATGGGTACAGCAAGCCAGTGGGAGTCCTGGGATATGCAGAGGCAGAACATGCCAGAACCCGGCGTTGGAGAAGGAGTGCTCTTGTGTTTGAATGGGAGTGATGGGCAGGTGCATCCAAGGGGGGTCTCTGGGCCAGTGAGGAGGACTCAGCCTTCCTTCTTGGGTAACATTAACCAGGGTTTTTTTCCAGGTTAAAAAGAGTTGTGTTTTTAAAAAGTCTGGGATGAGTAAAAGCTACTTTTTTTTCCCCTCTGAGGGCAAAAAGCAGAGTTTTCTTAGCACCTGATACCTCAGGAGGAAGACCCTTCTATCTTTTCACTACCCAGCTTCTGCATGTCTCCCCAAGACAGACAGACAGACATTCTCCCAGCCTGGCTGCTTCCCCAGAGACAGCAGCCCATCTGAGGAGAGAGCCTGTGCTCCCAGCCTCTCCGGGCAGCTGGAATTCATTTATATTTTACAAGAAAGCCTCTCACTGCAAATAGCTTTTGCAGATCTCTAAGATGTCGGAACAGGGCGGGGAGGGAGGCCGCGTTCTTGGCTGCTCGGGGCTCACTTCCTTTTTTCGGGCTCTGTGTTCCCCGCTGTCAGGTCTGTGCTACTCTGCTGCCGGCAGGGAGGTTTTCACGCTGACGTGACTAAAGCTCATCCAAACACATTCAATTATTTCAGTTGATTTAATTATTCTTGTAGTCTGCTTTCACCTTCTCTTCGTAAATCCTATGACATCTGAGATGGGGATTGGTGGAGGCAAGACTTTGTATCCTCCACTTTTGAGGCCCAGCAGCAGCAGAGAGGTAACGAGGCATCATAGCTGGAGTGTGGTGCACTGGTCTGAGCTAGAGGCACTTCTGAGGCCATTAGCTTTGCCCAAGTATCAAGGATTGAAGCGGAGCTTCTTGCTGTTGGTGTAAAAGAGCCAGCTCCGAGACCAAGAGCTGGTTTGGGGCTGGGAGATGGGGATTTGCAATGCTCTGAGTGAACAAGATGTTACCCTTCAGCAAGGAAAATATCAAAAGAGAATGACCCTGTGCCTCTGCAGGCATCTCCCACAGCATCCTCGTAGATAAACTGAGGAAGTGTGGTCTGGATGATTGGATAGTGAGGTGGGTTGTGAACTGATTGAAAGGAAGAAGTTGTGGTCAATGGG
>NW_009695082.1:107709-116701 GCF_000703405.1 Apaloderma vittatum | reverse complement strand
ACCACAAAACGGGAAGGGGGGGCTGACACCCCAGAAGGCTGTGCTGCCAGTCAGCGAGACCTGGACAGGCTGGAGAGTTGAGCGGGGAGAAATTTTATTAAATACTACAAGGGCAAGTGTAGAGTCTTGCATGTGGCAAAGAACAACCCCAAGTACCAGTATAGGTTGAGGACTGATCTGTTGGGGCTTGTTGGAGAGCAGTGTAGGGGGAAGGGACCTGGGGGTCCTGATGGACAGCAAAATGACCATGAATCAGCACTGTGGCCAAGAAGGCCAATGGCATCCTGGGGTGTATTAGAAGGGCTGTGGCTAGTAAGTCAAGAGAGTTTCTCTTCCCTCTCTACTCTGCCCTGGTGAGGCCACATCTGGAATACTGTGTCCAGTTCTAGGCCTCTCAGTTTAAGAGCGACAGGGAACTGCTTGAGAGAATCCAGCACAAAGCCATAAAGATGATGAAGGGAGTGGAACATCTCCCTTATAAGGAAAGGCTGAAGGAACTCTGGATCTCTTCAGCTTGGAGAAGAGGAGACTAAGGAATGACCTCATTAATGTTTATAAATATGTAAAGGATGAGTGTCAGGAGGACAGAGCCACGCTCTTCTCAGGAATGTCCAATGGTAGGACAAGGGGCAGTAGATGCAAGCTGGAGCTTAGGAGGTTCCACAAAAACTTTAGGAAAAACTTTTTCACTATGAGTGTGACAGAGCACTGGAACAGGCTTCCCAGAGAGGTTGTGGAGTCTCCTTCTCTGGAGACATTCAAAACCTGCCTGGACGCGTTCCTGTGTGACCGACTCTACGTGATGCTGGAAACGTCAACACACGAGCAGTACCTTAAGTTAAGGTCAAGGTTTGTCTAGCTCTGGCTTTAGCCAGGGGTGAGTGCTCACTTGCAGGGCAGGTGTGCCAGGAGCTTCCCAGTGTGTTCGCATAGCCTTGCAATTCTTCCAGTTCAAGGACTGTCTGAATTGCAGGTGGCATCACAGGATTTTTCTTCTGTGAATTTGTAGAGTCATTCTCTGAAACTGAGTGCCACAGCTTACCTTTGCACTGCACAAGGGACTGCCTTTGACTGTTTCAGCCTGCGTCCTCTCCACGTTATTTGGTGGCTTGCAGATCTTGCATGGGATGAGACAGTGAACTAACAACTTCTAGCACTGTCTTCATCCCAGCCACAACTTGTGGAACCTCCTTACAGGAGAAGAACCTCATTACAGGAGAAGAACTTAGTCTGCCAGACCTGAGGCTCCTTGCTTTTAAGTGCCTGAAGTAGGAAACAGGTCTCTCCAGACCTCCTGAATAGGCAGAGGAGAAGCCTCTCTTTGGCAGGAGAGCCAGGCCACCCACTCTGGTCCCCTCAGCTTTCCTCTTTCTTTCTGCATTGTCTTAATAGGGAAACTCTTTATGTAGAGACCTACATGGTTCAGGTGGTGTCGTTGTCGACCTGTAAGATAAACAGCTCCTACGTGTGACTTTCAAAAGGACTGACTGTGTGCTGCTTGGTTTTTGGTGGGGTGCTGTTTGGGTTTTGGGAATTCTCCGCTTGGAATTCTCTTTTGCGTTTGTCCTTGATTTTTTTTTGCCCCCAGGGAATGGGTACAGGGCACATCTTAGAAAATGGACTTGTCTGGTTATGTGCTGGCAGTTGCTGGTCTCCTCTGAGAATTCAGGCTATACTGTCTTGTCTTGTTGGCTGCTAATGGTATGTAGTCCCATATTCACAGTCAGTCAAATATATATATCTTCGTGGTGGGAGTCCTTTCGGCGCAGCTTGCCCTTGCTGTTTGTATTTTGGTAGCAGGGAACTTGCAGTCCCGCCCTCAGACGTATCCTCTAAGGAGCAGTATGTTTTACCGTAGAAACGAGATGCAAACACAGAGACGTGTTCCCTGCGTAGTTAGTAACAGCGATGACGCTCAGCACACCATGCAAGATGCCTGGGGCCATACAGAGGTGCTTTGTGCAGACCTGAGACCTGCTGGCTACCCGCTTTTTCCCTGAAAATATTTTGCGTGCGTGACGGTGCATGGGGAAAACTGAGGAGTCGGAGGAAAGGCAGGAGCCAGGGCAGGCACTCAGCACAGCTCTAGCAGCTCAGCCCCATCCTCTGCCTTGTTTCACCTTTGCCTGTCCCGTCTACCTGGCGGCGGCGGGGCTGGGAGCGCAGGCGGGCGCCAGTGGGAATCTGCAGCCCCTCTTTGAGTTTGACTCACCCAGGCTCTGAACGCAGGTCTCCATGGGTGAATGATCAGTGCCTTAAACAATCGCTCTGCGCTCTCCCAGGATCTAATTACCAGGACAAAGCGGTCCGTAATAATGGATATTGCAGAATGGCTTATTCTCCTGGAGGATTTGATCCAAAAGCCGATGAAGTCGTTGGAAAGACTCCCATTGATTTCAATAGACTTTACATCAGGCTGCTAGCGTGCTGTTGGTTGCTTTGCTATTACACCGCAAAACAATTTTTCCAAACTTTTTAGTTTAAGAGAAGAACTCAATATCATAAATGATTTACTCAGAGCAAGGAAGTGCTATCCTTTTCAGAATGACTGGCCTTCTGTCCTTTGCTGTGATGTTGATTACTAGGAAAATAGCGTCACTTTTGAATATTGCCTGGTTTAGTAATGACAATCGCTTGCATTTTTTTATTTTTCCAGTGAGTAAAGCTGTGCATGAGTTTGTCCTAACATCATACCATTTCAGGATGCTGGCAAAATATTTTATTTGCTTCTTCAGCTGAAAACATACATGAGGGCTGACATATACACTATAACACTGTTCTCTTGTGCTTTCGCTCCTTGTGGCTACAGTCTCATTAACATTGCTGCAGGTAAAAGACTCCTAAGACTTTTCTTTCTGTAAACTAAACGTTTCCTCGTCTGATATTTTCATAAGTCTCAGGGACAGTGAAAATTTTTATAATTTGTATTACACACATATTTTTTTTAAAAAAGCATTTAATGCTTTAAAATTCTTATGGTCCTGTGGGATTCTCTGTCACCACACACTAGTTAGGGAAAAAATGCTTGTGTCCAGCTAACACAACCAGGTTACTTTAAATGGACAAATTTCTTTAGGAAACTGAAATTATAAGCCTTGATGGTGTTCCTTTGCCACTTCCTGGTTTGACCCTGATAAGGAGGAGGATGTGGGATGACCATGCCTTAGTGAGGACTTTGGCTGAAGGTTCAAAATGCAGGGGTTGAGCCTTACAAGTTCTGGAGGAGGTGTAGCCTTGACCTGCAGATGGAAGGTGTAGGAAAGGATAGTGTGCATCTGGGAAGGGGAATGCTTTGGGGTGCCTGAGGGTGGGTGAAGACATGCCTAGGAGCAGCGGTGATGTGCTTAAGAGATGGAGAAGGGGTTCCATGAGGTGACTGGCAAGTCCGGACACCCTCAGAGCTGAGAATCCCCTAAGGAAGACACTGGAGAGAGGCCCAGAGATGGAAAAATGTGACACCCGTTGACACCCTGTTTAGGGAGATGGTAGGCCAGAAGCGAAACAAAGGGAGAAAGGTCGGATCTGCCCTGGAGGAGGGTGCCTGGGAGAGGACAGCTTGTGGGGGGCTTCCTCCCAGTGCAGGTCACGCAGCTGCTGAACATCATCCCGTCCCAAACCCAGAATATCATGAGCTACCAAAAACAGAAGAAGAAAGCCAGTACCAGGAGGGAAGGTTTCACCATCTCTTTGTTTATCTGATGGGCCAAGACTGGGGAGTATCAGCACAAGAAGAAGTCCTCTTTGATCCCTGCACAGAAACTCATCCCAGCTCAATGGGCAATATTGGGCTGCATGTAATCTTTAAACTACAGCCACCCTTGCACATGAGTGTACAGGTGCCGGGGCAATGCTTTCCATCTACCTGGGCACACAAGCCCGAGAGACGAGCTGCACCGAACACCCAGCCCGATGAGCCAGGTCCAAGAAAAACAGCGCCCTTCCTTGCCAAGAAAGTGACACCTAAATTTGTCTTCAAACTACAATGAATTAGAGCAAGATCCCTGCAAAGGGAAGCTGGTTCGTCACGGTTCAGAAGATTATTCAAAATGCATGAAATCTGCGTGGAATTTCCTTAATCTGCCTTTGCAGGAAAATTCCTTTCCCATTTCCTGAGGGCAGGCCCATATTGTTGAAGGCAGCATTCTTTAACGGGGGGATATCATTTATTATAAAGGATCACAGGTCAAAGTATCTTAACCCAGATCAAGGGCAAGGTCTGTGGGGACTGCCTGGAGCCTTTCGTGGTAACTCGCAATAAAGAGCCAATTACAGAGCCAGTGGCTGACACCAAACCCATGCTGCGGCTGCAGATGGCGAATGCACCTACTTGGGTCGTGGATCTTGTAAAGGGGGAAATTACTGTACGTTCAAATTCTTGAGCTGGGTGACCACGGCTGGCAGGCTAGTTACGCCTTTCCAAAGTGAAATCCATGTTGCTTAACACTCGCTGTATTTTTCTCAGTAGTTTAACCTTGATATCTTTCCTGGGATTAGAGAGTGATGAAAGGTTGAATTATTTGTCTCTGAACTCCCAACGTGAGCGGTTTGACTGCATCTGTTCGAGTTCCTGATTTCTCAATGTTGGTGTTGCGTGCGATGCTCTGAGGGTGTTAGGCACTAAGATTGTATCACTCTAAACTACTGTTATTCACTTGGGATGCAGTTTATTGGTTTGAAAGAGACAGCGGTTCCAGGAAAAAATAAAAAGGCAGGTAGAGAATCACGTGTAATTAAAAGAAAAATTAAAAATTAAGGGATTTACATACATATGTATGGATTTCTCTCCAAGCTTATTTGAAGCCATTTGCAAGCATTAGAATAGCTGCTAAAAGATTTTTGTGAAACTAAGGCCTTTTTTTTTTTTTTTTTTCCTATTTTGCTGCTGGGGAAACTGAGGCACAGCTCAAGGGGCAGCTTCTGAAAGTTTAGTAAATGCAAAGGTACATCTCTAATTCATTATGCAGGATGGGAAATTTGCTTGAAAATGTTTGAAAAGTTGACTGAATGTACTCATGGAGTACATTCAGACATGTGTGTCTTCTGGCCTTGGGGTCTTCTCTGTGAGATGGCCACGGCTGGAGATGCAACACCATGAGCCTTCTCTGACCTGGTGGGGCTGCTTGGAGGTCTTTGAGTATTGCAGCTCCTGGTTAGGAGGCTGGGAGAAGGAAGGGACACCAAATGTACCATCCACTTCTAAGTAGTTAAAAACTGTTTGCTGCACTATTTTGGAAAGTGCAAAAAATCCATAGACTTGTGTTTCATTCCTGGTTTTTGTGTATATTCTTTTGACACGTCCAGCTAACTGGCCAAGCTGGGTGTTTGCAAACACAGCCCTGGTGCACGGAGAGCTCTGCAGAGGAGTGGAGGCTGAGGGAGGTGAGCAATGCGTGGGATATCCGAAGCTGCTCTAATAAGTGCCAGGCTGTGCTAGGAGGTACTGTAACCTCTCCCTATGTCATTAAGGCTTATCATTGCCGCAGATGGTGATTGGAAAAGGCTTTTTGCAAGGCTGAACTGTAAGCAATAAAACTTGCATTCTGATACAGGCATAGTGCACTTAGCTAATAAAAATAGTCTTGGTGTCAAAAGGTTTCAGTAAATGTGGCTAAAGATATTAGCAGTCACTGTGTTCGCCTTTCACTTCTCTATAGACCCAGGATAAGTGAGGTGATAAAACTGGGCTTTTTGTTTCCACTGGGAGCTAAAGTCACAGAACTTTACTTAACATGCTGATGGAGCCATCCTGGCATTTCCCAGTGCAGATCATCTCCCTGCTTTTCTCCTGCCTTGGAAGCCCAAATATAGTCCCAGCCACAATGGATTCGGTCTCGGGTGTCCCAGCGTGGGCAGTGGAATTGCTCTTTCCTCCTAACCCTGGGTGCAGGGCTGGGGCACGGGTGACGTGCCTGATGTGGGTGGATGGAGACCTGCCCCTGCCTTTCTCACCGCCTGTGTGTGAGTGGCCTGAGACGCTTGCGTCACGTTGCTTCCAACTTCAGGCTATGAAGAGAGAGCGATAACTGGACTGTGATGGACACAAGGATGTGCATCATCACTTCTGTGAACTGAGAGCTCTTTTCCAAAGGCCAAATCTGCCATCCAGCACCAGCTGGAACTCCATTAATTCAGTGGAATTGCTTGCAAACTATGGTATTGCTAGGCATAAGTAAGTGTAGCAAAACTGGACTTGAAAGTAATAAATTAAGGGTTTCTCGGTAGCAGACGCTGATGAAGTAAAAAAAAAAAATCATGTAGTTGAAGGTCAATGTTGATTTGACAACAAAACATTATTTCACAACGGAGCAATTAATGTTCTGTATTTGCCCAACTATTAACAGATTTCTTTCATATGATCATACAGTCCTTTGAGTCAGAGGAAAGTGCATTAACCAGCTTGCCTGCATTTCCCAGTCATATGTCAACACCATGGTGTTTTTCAGGGAAGGTGACAGGGTTGCCTCTGAATTGGATTATACTAGAGAGGTCCCTTCTCTGCGCGGAACTGTTGTCCCAACAGTTTAATAATGATAATTAGGACTTAGATGTACTGGCAAAGCTGTGTTTGGCAGTTCTTTTGGGCTATGGATGTGACTTGTGTTGATACTAGATGAGACAAAGTCACAATAAGAGAAAAATGTACCCTGAGAAATGGAGAAAACCCAGTAATCTGGAAAATTGTGCCCACAAACTCACTTGCTGGCCAGCTGAATCAGTAAGAATTTCATAGAAAAATGTGTGAATTAGTAAACATAGACATAGGCGTTTGTGGCCGTTGTAGTTCAGTTATTAATTTAGAAAGGTATGCGCAATAGCCTGTTTTCCCCTTCCTTATGTCGTAGCTTTCCCCCAGCTCATTTTCTTCCTCCTCTTCTCCCCCATCTTTTGGTAGGTGAACATGGCAGGATGGGTGACACGAGGTGATTCCTGGAGACATGTGATAGGGTCCTGTGAACCCACCAGTGTGGTTAGACGTGCCAGCGCCTCAACGAGTTGTCACTTTTTCAACCAGCATGTGTTCATCTGGGCCCTTTCTTTCCTTCCTCTTCCTCTGCAGCCCCAGTGATATTTTTCAAGGTGCTGGTGCCTGCCTTGTACTCCTGGTCCCTGAAGAACAAAGTCTCTCTTCTTGCAATGTGGTTTCTTTTTCGCTCCAGTCCCTAACCCAGATCCTTTTTCCCTTTTAAATGCACACAGGCATGCTTGCCTACAAGTGAAGAGTTGTGAAATAGGGGTTGGTAATGGGAAAATGCTCATTCAGGTGTTCAAAGGTGTCTGCCGCTGGAGCTTTGCTACTCAACTGAGGATGCTGATGGCCCTCTCCAGCAGCGGGTATCCTGTCCTAGCGACATGTCTAGTTTACACTGAAACCTGCCCTTGTGGGGCTGGGTGAAGGAAATTGTCCTTCGACTAAAGGCTGAGGAACTGAGTCTCCACGAGGGTGCCAGCTGCTCCCGGTGTAGTGACATGGGCGATGTGACGTGTGATGATGTGAGTGCGGAGATCAAGGCGGCTTCCTCAGCTATCGATACGGCCTCATTCACATGTGTTAGAAACTCACTCGTAATTTTCAGGAGGACATGTGGAAAAGTTCCTCCAAAATGTCTCTCAGCAAGAGTGTCACCAGTTGAGAGGAAGAACACTCATGTAGGCTGTATTTGAGTTATCAAACCCAACAGCTGGAGGCAAATGCCAGCTTATCATAACTGCTCTGTAAACAGAAGTCATCACATAATCTTTTGTCTCACCCATCACATCCAGGTGACAGCCCAGGAAGCCTATTAGCAAATGCCAGCACACCTACCGCACCGAGGCGAGTTACATGCCTGGGTTAAACACCGCAAGGGGAGTACGGGAGCTCAGCAGGGTAACAGCAATGAGTCACCTGGAGTTAGCGAAGTGCTAAGTGATTTTCTCGTGGGAAAAACTGAGATCTAACATCACCCAGGTTGAAAACTTGGTTGTTTTTTTTTTCCTTTAAAGTTTCTTATTGAAACTACTATGCATGATAAAAAGGGAGAACAAAAAGAGGGTGCATATACCCGTACCACTCTGAATGGGCATATTACACTGCAAATTTTGCAGTAGAAAGATAAATTATAGACATAACCAAAGCCAAACGAATACCAGAGCCAGAAGTAAAATTGCGAGAATTACAGCACACACTTCAAAGTAAAGTGCTTGTACTAATAGCCTGATAGCAGTTCCTGTTTCAAAGTTAGAAGCGTGTTGCCAGTAAAACAGTGCTCACAGATGTTTTGATCTGCCAATACTGCATTTCTGAAGAACTTAATGTGCCTGTTTTTGCTGTTGCCCTGGTTCGGGATCCTAGTACACAGTCGCTTGTGTAGATCTCGCCCTGAAACGATGCAATGAGCCCCCAGAAGTGGGTCAAAGCAAATCCAAGAGTCTTCCCCAAGCCTCTGCTACCAGGATGTCTGTCTGCTTTTCCTGTCCCATGCTGCTCTGCAGATGCTGTTACATTGCAGTTGTTGATTTTATGCCAGAACAGCGCTGAAAATGAAAGAAAGGTCTGATACGATGCTATGTGTATTGTACGGTGGCTCTCCAGCTCAAAGCCAGCGCTAACATTGCTTTCAGCCTACAATGAATGAATAAGTAAAACCCTAAATGATATGTGAAACTGTCTGCCGTAGGAGATTCCCCATCTTGGGGATGTCTCAAGTTATCTTGGAGCTATCGGCACACATCAGCCAGGCTCTGAACTGAGAGGGAGGAAACAGCACCTTTTTCTGCTCACTGAGGACATACGCTAACAGAGGGATGTGCTGCAGAGTCACCCAACTTGGAAGTCAAATGTAGTCTTTTACAAGTGGGGAATTTGCTGTCAGTCGTAGATAGAGTTTAGAAAAGAGAAAAAAAAAAGCAAAAGCGAAAACCCCGCAGTGCATTAGCCACAAATTAATAAAACCGTCCCAATTTATGCAAAACATGAGGTTGCAGAGACCTGTTTCAGAGTCCCTTATATCGT
>NW_009695082.1:96207-107678 GCF_000703405.1 Apaloderma vittatum | reverse complement strand
TCCTGCTGTCACAAAACTCCTCTGATTGGTGTCATATTTAGAAGTCCTTTCTTTTGTGCGTACTTTAAGATCGGATGTTTTTTAATAAGAGAGCCTGTCCAAAATTGATTAGATGGTGGGGGTGTTGTGGTGGTCATTAGATCGTTTCAGTGCAGATGTCATTTGGTGTCTTCTAGCTTAGCTTTAGTCCCCCAAATTGTCGCTTTTAAACCAAGAGAAAGGGGTTTGCACAGGTTGTCTTAAATAATAAAATGCACATAAACGAAACACGACAGATTTTGTGTTTGATCTGGCCAAAGTAATCTGCTTCGCTTCCGCAAGTTATGGGATAGATTGACTGGCTGGATTAGTATGGGGAGTGATACAGGATTTTTGAACTCTTGTCAGTTATTTCATTCTGCTTTTTCCCAGCAGTAAAATGGATTTGTTCTGAAACCTGGAAAAGAAAGAAATAAACTTGGCAGATGCAGTCAGTTTATGATTTATTCTGAGTTTGTAGCCTGATCCAAACGCCACTGAAGTCTGCAGAAATCTTTTGGGGGATTTCAAAAGGAATCTCATCAGGCTCTTGATTAATATGCTGGGGGGAGGGGGCACATGTTTGGGGCCAAGGGAGTCTTGCAGATCTAATCCTTTTTTTTCCCAGAGTTTGCATTCTCTTGGTGTACATCCTTTCATGCAAGTCTCTCAGTGTTCTCTGAACCATATGTACTTGGATTAAAAGGTAATATGAGAAGTGCTAGGAAAAGCTGGAGCCAAGTCCCATTTTACTGCAGGAAGGCCTCGAAGTGATGTGAGGAGGGACAGCGTGTCTGACATCTGGAGCTGTGGGAATGTTACTCAGCGGTTGCAATAGGCGGGGCTTTCTTGTCAGCCCTGTTTCCCTCCAAACTCTCATGCTCATGTGCCAACTCCAAGCAAATCCAGGGATGGAAAGAAAACGGGGGACGAAGGAGGAAAGGTTTGCATCGTGTGATCTATCAGAGCCCCGCTGTGGGTGATGCTCAGCAGGCAGGTGTCTCCTCTCGGGTGCAGGTGGACCAAGGCGAGTCCCAAAACCCCATGCTCTGGTGTGCTTTGGTTTCAGGAAGCAGCATTAAGTGTGTGACCTTAAAAAAACCGATTAACTTTGCTGAAGCATATGGAAATAAGAGATGAGTAATAATTGTAGACGAATTTAGCATGCTGCATCTTTTAACTTTGCAGTGTTTTCTAGATTGGAAAATTTCCAGATTTTTCTAGAACGGGAAAGGACACTATGCGATGTGTGGAAATGAAACAGGCTTTGCATCTTGATTTATTCCTTGTCGTATTATTATGTGACAGGATCAGTTATCTCTTAAGGGCTAGTTTTAATTAATGTTTACAAAACATTTGCAGTTCTTGGAGAAAAATGCATCACAGAATGCATCAAGTTATTACTTTAGCTATTTATTAGATGGCATCTGAAATGTGAAAGCTCCTTCCTGTAACTATTTGTGACCATATTTCAGTGTACATCGTGAGCTTCCAACTCCTTTTGAAAAAGATTGTCTTTTAAAACCTTATTATTTTTCTCTTCTTCCCCCCTCCCCCACCCCAAGTGGGAGGGAATCACAGATGATCTTTCACATGATTCTTCCAACACCCAGTCATTCATCAGCAGAGACTTAAAGATAATAAACTTTTTGTTTCAGGCAATTACTTAATCTCGACAAACTCCTGTGTTAAGCAGGGCTATTAACTGAGCGGGCCATAAATCAGCATGTTGCCAGGTGGGTGAGTCTCCTGAACTGCAATCACTCTTCAGGACCTTCCAGAGACCCCTTACAGTCTTAAGCACCCTCATTACACAAGCAGCATGCTAACAACCAGCACTTTGCATGATCTGCCCGGAGAATCCTCTGCAAACTGCACTGGGACCATTTTTAACACCAGTCAGAAAAATTTTCATACCAAGGCAGGATGATACATGGGAGTTATTAGCCTGCACCAAAACCACAGCTGGGTAAAACAGATAACTTCCTCACCCCTCTCCTCATCAGACCTGCTGCTTAGTTAAGAGCAGCAGGCTGCCTTACACTTGGTTAAAATCCAGCTCGTGCAGTGTCCTCTTCATCTTTATGGACTAGGAATGCTTTGGGGACTGATGTCCTGAAGCATAAAGGCTCCCAAAACTCTTCTTTGAAGGCTGCTGAGATGCGTATCGCCTGGGTCTAAGTTCAGGAAAAAAAATACCCAGCCCGGCAATTTTATCTTGACTAGTAGAAAACAGACATCTCTGCTTCTATTTTCAGAAAGAAGTTTGATCAAAACACGCAGCAGAATCTGCATGGGGATTTTCCAGACTCGATTTGTTCAATTTTACAATTAATATAAACAGACCTTTCATAAGAAGGGGAAATTTTTCAAGCCATTGCCTATAGGAACAGTTTGATTTTCAGTTTGTTTTAGTGCCTGGAGGAGCATATGCATAAAGAAAGCAAACTCACTCCTGTGGTTTGGATTGGAGCAGCTAGAAATGCCAGTACTGCATTTGAAGCACAGCCTTGTCCGGAAAGATTGAGACAGTGTTTGTAACGTGAGGGGGTCCCACTGTCCCTGCGATGGCAGCGGACAGCCCTGCGATGGGGGAGACCGTTCAGGTAGGTCTGTGCTCAGGGCAGGCTGGCGTGCCCTTTCTTGTTGGCACTGGCACCTGAGCTTTCCTGGGATTTAGGCATCTGCTTGGGAGATTTCCTTCTGCAAGGCAGATTTCCAGCTCCTGCAGGTTGTACCGGCTCCTTGAGCAGACAGCTCATGGTGTGCTACCTCATGGATTTGGGGGAATTTATTTAGCTTGCAGTGGCTCAGCTACTCCATACGGGTAGATTGGCCAACACTAGAAGCAGTTGTGCCCACCAAGACCAGCACGTGGGAAGCTGGGCTGTGAGCATGAAGCTCATCTGGCCAAGCACCTTGGGAAAGGCTAAGTTAGATGTCCTACTTTCAGTGGGAGGCATTCCTCAGTCCCATCGTTCCTGCAGCCACACAAAAGCCGCCTGGCCACCACAACGGAGAGTGCCGTGATGAGGGAGGTCAGGACTTCTGCTTTAAGTGGCAGCCTGGGCTGGAAGTGGTTGCAGAACAGGAGCCTAAGGGCCTTTGCTCATTCATGCACCAGCGATCTCATGGTAAACTGGTTCAGGGAGTTGATCCAGCCAAAGCCCCATGCAATAAAATTTTCAGTGATTAGTTTTCAGCTGGATGAACTCCCTGAGCTGGCTCAGTGTGTGATTGCGTGAGTGCCAGTGCCACCTCTGGGGAGGGGTGTGAATGCGTGGCTGGGGGCGTGAGGCGGAGGGTGGATTTGAATGCTAAAAAGACATCTTCATCTGTAGACCTGCTCCTGGGGATGCAGCTTGGGATGTGCTGTTCCTCAATAAGTTTTTATTTGCATGAGCAGAATGCACACAGTCTGGACACTGCTAGATTTGCTGTTGAATTAGAAGTGCCATGCAGAGAGCACTGAGTGATAATGGCTGATGTGCTCTCCTCCTTTTTCATTTGCTAGTTTTGCCTTTTGGTGCTTAAGTAGTCTCATTGCCTCCAATCTGAAGCTGCTTGACCTCCTCATCCCTCTCCATCTCGCCAGCAGAGATCCTGGGCTTGGTCATGTCAGGTGCAGCTGAGGTCGTCAGTGTTCTCTGGTGCTCCTGCTGGCTCCTGGTCATAAATGCCAATTAGTGTTTTCTCCTATAATGCCTCCATCTAATGGCAAATTACAGTTTAGCCTTGTATTATAGCTGATCTGAAACAGTTGCACTTTTGAGAACCGAGGAGAAGCTTGCTCAGATGTAAAATCAAGCTTCGGGAGCAGCTGAGCTGTATGGAGCAGCACATTCAGCTGCCTACGGGCTCATCCTCTGGACCTCTGCTCCCCAGGGTCCCTGCCACAGGAGACAGGACCTCGTTTGCATGTGTATCAGTACTTTTCTCTCTCTTTGGGATAGCCAGAACTTGGGGGGTCTCTCACAGCCAGGTATTGGAGACTGCAGGAGAAAGGCAGGGGATATTGGGGAATACTCTGGGCACTCAGCAGTCAGCTGAGGTTCACATAATCCCTATTCACTAGATGTTTCGAGCAGTGTGGCTCCCGCTGTGAAATGAGCTTTAACGTGAAATACATGAGAGAATCAAAGACTTTGCCATTCATTGGCCTGATACCAGAACAGTCGGTGGCAAATCCCCTTGGCCCTTCTTTTTTTTTTTTTTTGAAAATACTACATCAGCTGGAGGTGTGCAGGTGGTTGCTGAATCCAGGATGCTGCTGGCTTCCCAGGAAGCAGGATAGTAACAGCTTGGAGAAAACTTCTCCCCTTAAACCTGTAGACACTTTTTCTTCCGTGAACATGTCTTTCTCGAAAGATCCGTAAGTTTGTATAGATGTTTTTGACATACGGATTTTTCTCTTCCCATCCAGGCAGGCATAAGCCAAACCACCATCTGGTCTGCCCCCACCTCCCTGCCTGCCCCTCGCGCACCAGGATTTCTTCTTTGCTGGTTGGAATTTGTTGTTGTTCTTTTTTCTTCTTTCCATTCTCTGGCGGCAGCTGTTCGGAGAACAAGTCCGAAGATCCATCTGGCCCTTCGAGCTTACCGGGCTGTGTCTTTTCCTGACAAAGCGGCAGTGGACGCACTGTCTTACCAAGAGTTTCATTATATATAACAGCAACTTGCTCAAAAAGCAAACTGCCTTTTATTCGCTTGTGCTGCCTTTCTCCCTTTAGAATTGCAGCTACTGCGGAACCAAAATGTAG
Source organism: Apaloderma vittatum (assembly GCF_000703405.1). Lineage (NCBI taxonomy): Eukaryota > Metazoa > Chordata > Aves > Trogoniformes > Trogonidae > Apaloderma > Apaloderma vittatum. The sequence continues at coordinate 102,900 of NW_009695082.1, read as the reverse complement.
CCTCAGATCTCAGTCAGTCTAGAGGGCTGCTTTTCTTTTTTTCTTTTTTTATTTTCTTTTTTTTCCCCCCTTTTTTTTATTTCCCTCCTCTGCTTTCTGGAGGAGTTGGCACAATCCTCTGTTATTAGGACATAAGCCAGCTTGTTCTAGTGGAATTTCCTGTCTGATTTTAATTTCCCCCTCATTTTTTCTTTCCCCCCTCAAAGTGAGACAGAAAAGCTTTTTAATTGCACTGCCGTAGGTTGGCCTTTCGGGATATTATTCTTATTAAGTACTTCCTGTTAGGAGGCGGTACATGAGTAGAAGTAACAAGGATCTCGGTGCAGTTGGGGCTTGTGGCCTCTTTGTTTGTTAATAGCTGTCAGATTGGCAGCGTCCTCAAAATACGTCTTGGCCTGACAGCCTGGCAATTAAGTGATTTTCAAGACTCTCAACATTTGCAGCTCAAGACCTGTGGAATTAATAAGCTACATTAGGCCTTTTGGGTTTGTTTTCTGCCGTTCAGTAGTCACAGCTCCTCATCCATCTAATAAAAAACTGGCACTGGTGGGAAAGTCTCGCTCTGGAAATCTTCGATGTGGAGGTAGAACCTCCTGATCAGGTGTGGTGGACTGGCCTGGCATGTCCCACATGAGGTTTTCATCCTGTTGTCCATCTCCATCCCAGCCTTGGTGGCTTATGTTTCAGCAGACTTGCCGTGCCTGCATAGCACGTAGCAGTGAGCCTGGGATGCTTCTGGCTGTTGAAGGAGAGGGACCGTGGCAGCGGTCTGGTGCGGTGCAGCTCAGAGATCCAAACCTAGGTGACTTTTCCAGCAGTGGCATGTGAGTGGAGTGGGTCGTCGTGTGTCATCGTGCTGCTGATGTTTCAAATTTCATTGTGTCCCAAAGAAGAATTCAGCGCTTACTTAGCAGAAAAAGGCAGTTTTATTTTCTTTTTAATTTCCCAGGAAGAAAAAAAATCTCAGTAGTCTCTTTCAGAAGCTTCTCATGTTGGCAGATACTGGTGTAATAAAGTCAATGCGTTTCAAGTTCATCACTTCCATGTTCTTCTTGTAGTCTAAAATATAATAGATCATAAACCATCTTGATCTCTTCTGTGCTGCTCTTGACAGCAGCTGCAGGTTCCTGGAAAATGTTTTCTGACGGAAAACTGTTCACCCTTAAACCTTCCCCCAGCCCAGGCTGTTTAGGACTGAAGATGATGGCTGGTGGCAGCAAAGTTGTTCATAAGACTTTTCTAATTATTGCTCCTTGGAAAGTCATCACAGCTTTGGTGTTCAGGCACCCCACTGCAGGACTTCCTTATGCTCCTGGGGTTCCCCCTGGCTGCAGGAGAGCTTTGTTTTCATGTTATTTACCTTTTCCAGATTTATAAAAATATAATGATTTGTCCCCTTAAGGCTACCACATACCAGTAACCTGAAAACTGCAGGAATTCTTGTAGAATAATAAATAATGCATCGTCTTTATTCACAGATGCCCACCTGAATATCTGAAAATAGTTCCACAGATGTGAATGTATTCATCATCCCAACAAAATTGTGGAATTTTTGAAAGTTTTGGGTACAAACTCGTTGACAGGAGTGAAGCCAGAACTTTCCACATGTGTTGTCTGCAGCCTTCAGAAAATTCCCATTTTCTCAGCAAGAAGCAAAGTGCCCCATTTCTGGTCACACCTGAAGCATGCTGCAAAGCCAGCTACTGCATGGGAATGCTTTGCAGGGTTTCCTGGCACCTTTGTGTCCCTTCCAGCATCAGCTGAGCTGTCTTCACTGGGACAGCTCTCCCCAGACCTTCGGTGGCTGAGGCAGAAACCCCTCATGCCGCAGCATTTTGGAGATGGTAGAGTACAACTGAAGTATCTCAGGGTTTGATTTCTTAGCGACAGTTCTATGCTCTTGTAGAAAATGCCAATGAACTCTTACATTTTTAATCTAAATTTTCCATGTAGAGGGAAGGGCCATTTTTAGCCTCACTGTAATTATTCCAGCTCTTCTGCCCAGGAAAAGACTGACAGGTTTAATACCCTTAGCAAAGGTCAGGCAGTGCATGGGTGCAAGCTGGGTAGAGCTGCCAGGAGCTTCAAGATGGGTTAGGCACAGAGATGAACAAGAATATCCTACTGCCATTAGGGCCTGAGTTCTTTTAAGTGTGCCGCCTCCTTCTTGGGGTGGGGAGAAAATTTATGCGCAAATTCCTTCAGTGTTGCTTTTGAATTGGCCATGGGGCCATGGGGGGAGCTTGCTGATCTAATCTCGCCCTGTCCCAGCTGCAAGAGCCAGCAAGCTCAGCAGACGCCTGCCTGCCTGCCTACCCTGCTTTTGGACACAGCCTGCGGCTCAGCAGTGTTGCCCAAATGCATAAAAAAGGGGGCTGAATGAATTTTTAAAAAGTGGGCTGAATGAATGCAAAAAAGTGACTGGGTTGAAACGTGTTCCCTGACTGCATGGCCGTCAGGATCACGTTTCTGCCTGCCATGTGCTGGCAGTGCCCATGTCCTAGGCAAGGGCTGCATAGTGGCAACCTTCAGCATCTTCAGGCACTTTTTCTTTGTTCTTGCACCAGAGTTAAAGCAGCAGAATAGACTTTGTAGAAGAGGATGGATAGTTGTTGTGGCGGCTCCCAAGGAGGTTTCCTCTGGGATGCTGGAGAGGCGCAGCTTTGCATTTGATATCTCTCATGTAGGTGTTTGCTGTGTCTCATGGCCTTTGGGACAGCTTTTATTACGCACATAACCCCAGGAATGGCCTTTATTCTGAGTAAAATTAGTACCACATCCACATGGCCATCCAAAGTCTGTGTCCCCACGGGGAGCTGAGTGCTGGCAGGGAAGCAAACAGCTCCCAGGTCTTTCTGTAGAGGGGGTAGCACATGGAGGGCTCCAGCAGCGCTGCTGGAGAGAAGGCAAGCAGAGTAGCAAACCTTAGTGTTGTCCTCTGCTCCTCACTGCACGTCAGTTTCTCCGAGTGTGATGTCACGCTGACTCTGTCCTGCAGTTGCTTTGAGGTGTCAGTACCGTAATGCTTGTTTTGAGGGTTTTTTGGTGATTTTATAGCTGAGGGACAGTGTATTTTTTATCACTTCTTGTTTACTTTTCACGTTTCTGCATCCTAGCAAGGCTTCTTCTCCTTCCAGTACCCTTACGAGGTATTTACCACTACCTGATGGGAACCTTGCTGTAACCAACCCATAACTAAGCATATTGCCTTCCCTAGCATCTTGATGTGAATTGTCTGGAAAAAAAAATTATTTGTAAATCAGGCTACCACTATCTTTCTTCATTATGTATGTTAGAAGAAGATAAAACTAGTTTTGTATTCTGCTTGATGGAAGCAGCTGGCTGGCTGCTTTTCAGAATGAACTGTAGTATTCAGAATGGGAGAGGGGTCTCTCCTAGGTGAGGTGGTGGGAGCCTCCTTCCCATTTATCCTTGCTGTTATCTTCATAGCGGGCTGAAATGAATATTGCCTATTATTTTACCTGTGTGGTTCCCTTTTTGTTTTTGTTAAAGCCACTGAGCAGGTAATAGAAAAAACCCTAATAATTAACCAATAATAATTGAAGTGTGCTGTATGAAAACCAAACCAAATGCTAATAAGCCAAACAAAAGAAAAGCACGCGTGGTGCAGCCCTGTTTATAGTGCTGTCTGCTGGAATCATTATACACGTTGATATAATAGTACTGAGCTCTTAATTACCACATCATTTTTAAAGTGCTGTATAAACATTAACCAAACCTCTGAGGTAGGGAGGTATTATTATCTCCATTTTAAAGAAGGGAAATTCTGACAAAGTGAGGTTGGTTGGTAATTTAGTGTCGTGAAGCTGGGCAGCTGGTGGGGTGGGACATGAAGTTGCAGCTCCAAGGCCAGTCTGACATGCTTTTGGAAAAAGAAAAGTGGAACTGCTGAAGCACCTGACATGATTTTTTTTGTGAAACTCATGGCACTACCGTTTGGGGAGGGCAGATACTGCCCCAGACACCTCTCTGCTTAGAAAATATGCAGATTGGTGTAACTAGCAACCACATAATTAGCCCTTTTTGAGGTAGGTGCACAGTTGGTGTATTTTGCAAAGTATCTAAACAGCATTGAAATGAATCTTTCAGATGGGGACTCGTGGGGGGCTAAGAGACAGCTCCTGTAGCCTTATGTGTCTGCTCCCCCTCCTCCCTGTATCGATCCGAGTGGTGGTTCTGGGAATGGCTTTCCCTGCAAAGCCCTTAATATTCTGTGTGGTGTTACATGACTTCATCCAAGGAGAATCCCACAGGCGCATCAGCGTGATCTGCTCTGTCATGTTTCTGTGACCCAATTTTCCCTGTTCTTTGTCTCAGACCTTCCCTGACCTCAGGCCTATTATCTCTTCCAATAATTCACCCGGGCCATTATTAATGGTGCATTAACTTTGGCTGCGCTTTCAGCGGAGATGTTTTTCTTGTACTCATTCATTCGCTCAACTCACTTAAACAGCGAGATCATTATTCTGGGGACGTCACACAAACACAAAAACATCTCCCTTGCCGACACCTACAGCCCTGCAGCACTTTGCTGGAGGGGCGGCCGTCCAAACACAGCAGCGAAACGCCCAGGAGGGGCTGTCAAAAGGAGTCAAGTAGCCACACACATACCCACTGGGGACTGGATTTGCCTCCCTTGCTCACATGCCGAGGCTGTCCCGGGATGCTTCAAAGCCCACCGAGCCTGAGGGATCTCTGACATGAGGAAAATCATTGCAGGAAGGCTGGGGAGGAAAGCATGAGCCCCTCTTGCCGTTTCAAAATAAATCTGATGTTTGCCAAAATGCACACTGTAGATAAGTAAAACTGGGACTTTAAAAAGTTTATCAAGAAAATGAATGCCGCCTACAATTTATTTTTCATTTGCTGTTTTGGGCTTCTCTGGGTGATGACTGAGTGAAGGACACTTCACATTTGTTGTATTTTTAACTTTTTCCTTGAGAAGAGAGTGACATTTGGACATCCAGGAGAAAAGGTGGGCAGTGAGAAGGGGTTTTGCTCTGGAGATGGGGAAACTAGCAAAAGCCTCCTCTCGTGTCTTACGAGTTTCCGTGTAGTGTTTAGTGCAGACAGCAGTTATTTTTCTGTTATCCTTTTCAAAGAAGCTGGAGCTAGGGGGGAAAGAAAAAAAGAAGCAGAAGCTGTTCCCACCTGCCACGCTGCCCCAAGCAGCATCCAACCCCTGCAGATGTGGCCTGTCACAGCACAGCGCTGCTGCTGCGAAAGTACTCTTGGACACTCACTAGCATCTTTGGGGACCTCCTCCCTTTTTTTTTTTCCCCTATGTCAGCTGCTTGTTGTACAGCTGCTAATGACACCGCAGTGACAGGAGTGCGTGAGCTGTTGTCTGGAGAAGTTTTTCTCCCACTAATCCAAATCAATCTAATACCCTAGGGCTCTCAAGCCTTTTAGAGATCAAATTGCAGTTTCTGACTTCTGTGGTTGAGGTTCGCTGGGGAACTCTTCTTTGACTGTGTAGACTTGGGCAAGTTATTTTACATTATTCTGGTGTTAAAAAAAAGGGTTGTGTTTCAAATGCACGTTTACTTCTCTTCCTAAGGAAAGGTGAACCTTTGTTAGTCTTTGCAGAAAGCTTGTGATCCTCATATGAAAGCCGTGTCCAATGCGTCACTAAAACCATAGGAAATCAAGCCAAAAGAGATCTCAAGAAGTCAGTATTTGTTTTTCCTTTTTTATAAAACATTATTTTTTATGTGTTATTTTGGCAAATCTGTTGAGAAAAGCACTACAGGTTCTGAATTATCCAGACAGCAGTCTTTTACTTTTTTTTTTCCTCAACAAATGTCTTTCCCTGTTGACTGCAAAATGTTTGTGCTCTTATTTCTGATGGCAAAGAAGGCCCCTCACAGCCTGGACTGCTTGTTCCCATAGAAGACTGTTGGACATTTGTAGTAAAACTGCATTTTTTTTAAGCCCTACCTGGTAGCGTGCGCAGCTCACATGTTCTTTAGATAAAGCAGTGGCAGGCCGGTACCTGTGAGATGGTACAGGGGTTGTAGAGGGGCTTCTTGGAGGGTCTTCCCAGACAGTCCTGCTGCAGCACCCTAGCCGCAAGTGGAAACAGAAGATATCCTTTAACTGCTTTCTCAAGGGCTTTACGAATAGTTTTTGTTATAGGGAACTGCAAATGAAATCCAATTCAGCGGCATGGAGTCTGGTTTCTTTCCTTCTGCCTTTTTTTTTTCAGTGATCACGTATGTAGGCTGAAGTATTTGGAACAGAAAAAACCTATTTGACTCTTCCTAATTCTCCTTTTTGGCTCAGAAAGAGTTGCTGCTGTGAGCAGTGTCAAAACGGCTCCTTTGCATGCTGTACAAACCCATACCTGCAGTCTGTACTTCTGCTGAAGTACAGATTTATCTGTGGAGATAATCAAAAGCCTGCATCATCCTCAAAAAATGCCTGTTTCTGATGCCTCCATCCCTGATTCCTGGGATTTTCAGCAAAGGGACATCCCCTTTAAACCTGTGTTTCTGCTTCATATCTTCTCTCTTTGAAGCCAGAGGGTTGGCTGGCCTTTGAATAGGCAAGGATGAGAGTAGAGCAGTGGGAGGTCCGTGTCTTGCTCGTATACCTTGGCCAGAAAATCAGCTCCGACATGTGGGGACAGGTAGCAGCGTCGTTCTCCTTATCAAACGGCGCTGTGGAGCA
>NW_009695082.1:77630-96176 GCF_000703405.1 Apaloderma vittatum | reverse complement strand
TCCCGGCGCGAGCACCAGCACCTGGGTGGAAGGTGGGACCTCCCGACCGCGCCTGGCTCTGCCGCTGGGCTTCACCCCGCGAGCTGCGTGCCACGGGCTTGATGAGGAGCCGTGTTATTTCTGTACAAAACACCCTGTTTTTCCACCATTCCCACCCCTCGGGTGCTGCTTTGATTTGTTCTTCGGTTTGCTCTTCCTTCTGCAGGAGCCAGAGTAAACGTTTTTCTGTTGTTCCAGTGCTGGGGCACTTTTGGAGGTGTTGTGTCGTGCCTTCGCACTCCAGCGTATTGCATTGCACTGCGGGGCTTGGTGCAGCCCGGCTTTGTCCTGAGGGAAAGCTTTCTCCTTGGCCTCCTGCTAAAGCCTTCCTCCCTCTGCGTAAACAATCATCGTTAGCACTAATTGGGCAGGTTTGGGGTTAAATCTGCAAAGATTGCTTGAGTTTGGTAAATCCTCTGCCACCGCAAAGCAGATAAAGCTAAACAAAAGATTGCCTTGATTAGATTAAAGTTGGCAAATTCATTGCCCTAATCATCATATTGCCCTTCCCGTGGCTATTCAGGAATACATCACCGTGACTTACTTGAAGTAATTGAATATAATTGTCTTTTTAACTCGTATGTGTAAAACATCCATCTTTGTTAACAGCATGTGTTGCTGTCCTGCTGCCAGCTCACTGTCCTCTTCGGGAGGGGTGGGGACAAGAAGCAGAGCTGGGCTGACGTTTATGAATTGGTAGCTGATTGCCTATAAAATCATTCATTATTTCTGACCAAGCACCTGGAAGAGAATAAAAAAAGAACAGCACCAGCCACTGGAGACTCTAGGCTTGGCTGGTGCTCCCAGGCATGGAAGGAGGGGGGAAGCCCTGAAGTGGGACATTGCAAAGGGCGTCACCAAAATCAACCCTTGCCCTTGACAGCAGCAAAGCTCAGAACACCTGGCAGGGTTGAAAAGGAGAGCAGCAGAGGTGCTCAAGGCAGAGGCATTGCTGACCCTGCCATGGTCCACATAGGTTGAAATGCTCAAAAGAAGCTAGCAGTACCAGTGAGAAGGAAGAACTTCATGGAAATTTTTCTCCCATTAAAAATCAGAGGTATGAGGAGGGAGACATTCTCTTCAAATGTCAGTTTTATACTAACTGATCACTAGGAAAGGAGGCCATGCAGCAAACACCGTGTGTTTTCTTTTTCCCAGCTCTCCTGAGTGACAGAGAAAGACTCTTTTAGTGCAAAAATTTCCAGTATTACCTCAGCATTTAGAAATGCACAGTTACAAAATAAAATGTAACTGGCCTGGGTTTTAAGAGATTCTGCTTGACCTGTTGTTCTTAATGGTTTCATCATTATTAGTGAGTTAAATAGATCCAGGCAATGGGTCCAGCGATTAGGACTTGACTCTCCGTATTATTGAAACACTGCCATGATGACCAACACAGCTTCAGCCTATGTCAGCTCACACTTTCCTGCCATTTGGGGGTTAGCCCAGCCCTGGACCTGCCTGTTACAAACAGAGTGGCCATGTCGTTTTGGGAAGTTGCAAAACTTCACCTTTAGAGATGCCACCAGCTGGGCTGTGTAGATTGGCCCCAGGACCACAAAAGATTCCCCACTCCTTTGGGTTTATTTGTATGGCATAAATAGGGAATGAGCACTGCAGGAAACCCAGCCTAAGGGCTCGTGCTAGAAGAGATTTTTGTGTGTCTGGCATCAGATGTCCACACAGGGACAGTTGATTTTGTGACTGTGCTTGGTATGTGATGATGTGAAACCTCCTTGCTGCACTCCGTCTGGTCCCCCATAGCAGCTGTGGGTTGTGGCCAGGTGACAGCAGTGTCCCCCAGGGAGGAGGACAGCAGCTTGAGGTGTCTGTCAGCCCCCACAGCGGGTCGGGCTGAGTGTGGCTTGGGGAGACCAGAGGCTGCGTGGTGCTGCGTGAGCAGAGGGTGGGATGTGCTGGCTGAACACTGCTGCGTTTCTAACCTGGAAAAACACTGGCTGCCTCTTAAAATGAAGACTCCTTACAAGTGTCCTTATGTAACAGATCATCCCTACCCAGGACGGTTGAAGGGTGAATCTTCCTCCTGCCAAAGCAAATCCTAAAGGATGCAAGTTTATTCTCTCCCTGAGCTGCTTTTGGAAGACGAGGGGAGGGGAGCAGAAGGGGGAAGAAGGCAGTTAACAGTTACCCTTCTGTGTCCTCACATTAGGCGAGCTGCAAAAATGCTCCCAGTGTATCAGGTAGTGTGCGGTGCCAGCCCTTCGCTGGAGCGCAGAGAGCAAGTCTGCTGCGGAGCCTTGAATACTTTCCACCCCGACTACCTTAGCTTAACGCCTTTCAGCAGAGTTGGCAGGAGGGTTGTTTTTGTGTAGTCTCTCACCTCTCCCGGCAGCCCAGCTGACGCGCCTGTGCTGCGCTGTGCTCGGGGATCGTACGTTCCAATGGGAGTAGGAGCCTCAGATCCTCTTGCTGATATGCCGGGAAAGACGTATATGGGGATTTCACGCAGGCTTTGCGCGACGGACCCGAAAGGAGCACAGCCTCGCCCGATGGAATCAGCGTAGCTCTGTTGCAGCTGGAGTCACCGATGCGAAAGGCTGAATTTTAAGTCTTCCGTAGAAAAAAGAGTTTGGCGTTTACTGGAGTTTGCTGAGCATCAGCGAGAGACTTGGCCCAAGCCTTGACACTCTGGTTTTGGATGGTGCTTCCCTGCTCTACAGAGAGATGCTACCTGTCGCGGAGGCAAGTCACAGTGAAATACTGAGTGCAGACTCGGTTTTGAAAGGCTTGCTTAGGAAGTTGGTTTTGCTTTGCTTTTAGTTTCTGGTTATACAGAAAGGCCAAGAAACCAGAGAGGGAACGGGAAGACCTGTGACAATATTAAGTAACCTTTTATGAAGAACTTCTGTTGTAAAGGCAGAGACCAGCCTTTTATCTTGAAGCTGATTGCTGCTACAAATCTAGCAAACCAAATCATTACAGAGATGTGATGAGCCCTATCAGAGGGCGACTGTATGGTATCGTTACTGAGGCTCTGCTAATTGTATTTCTTTAGCTTTTGTAATTTTAGCAGAAAAGGCCCAGGCAATCAGGCAGCGTTGTCGCGGGTGGTGTGGAGAACTAACCTGATGAATTTTCCATCAGCTCGACTCACTCAAATATTCTCACTCTTAACTTTTGGGGTCAATAATAAATATTAAAACCTGTAGATTTAATAAGTCAATGTAGGTGTTCTCTGCCTTTTGAGACCACTTTATCTTTCCATCAAAGATGAAACAAGCTTCTCAAATGAATAAAAAATAGGGCCTCAAGTGATTACAAGTGAGAGCAATTTGGGCTCCTCTCTCAGAACCTGGCAGTAGGCACTTTTGAGCCTTCTCTGACTGCCTAGACGTGCTGCATTAGCGCTGTTCTCACTGTTACATTTTTAGGTAAATATTTCCAACCCGTGTGTACAGACCTTCAGAAAAGGTGTTTGCTGCCACTCCAGGCATGAGGGACGACGCAGGTCTGGATCCCGCCAGGCTCTGTTGAGTCTGATTTGCGTTGCAAGTCTAGTTTTCCTTGGTGCTTCCTATAATCTCCTCAAGTTCAAAGAGCGCTTAGCTGCTTGTCTTTGTCAAAAACCCTGTTGGAGATCTTTTATGTCGAAGATGTAGGATTTCTCCGCATGACTTTGATTATTTATTCATTCCACTTCTCTGGTGTATGATAGCGCTGATATCATGAAGACCCCTTGTCTTGCACTGCTCTTGCTCTGAAATTCATGGAGATTTAGTGCCTTTGAAATTGTTTTAAAAGGAAAGGAAAAGTTTTTGAAGTCCCTTTTTTTTTTTTTCTATTCCCCTCAACAGTGCCGCAACACATTTTTCCGGCCTTCCACGCTCCTTTGCCAATTGACATGCGCCACCAAGAAGGACGATACCATTACGAACCTCACTCTATCCACGCTATCCACGGGTAAGTCTTGCACTTCTGCTCCTGTGCCTTGCTAAAAAGTCGGCCGCCCGTGCTACGTGAAGTCTGACTGCTAAGGTCCCAGGGACTTGCTGCCCTCCTGTCAGGCTGGCAACCCTCCACCCCATTGTCCCCATCCGGTGACAATACTGACCTGCCTCACAGGAATGCTCTATAGCTCTGTTAAACCTATGGAAGTGCCATATAGCAGCAGGATGGGAGTACTGGGCTTCCGTGTCATTACCTCTCTGAGGTCCCGGGGACAGGCTTGACTTGTGTTTTTGCGCCCGTGCTTTTTTTCACATCACGCCGTGCCTGAGTCCTTTCTTGCTGAAGATCCAGCGCTGCTCCCTCCATTTGGAGACCTCCGGTACCATTCCTCTCTGCCCATCGGTTGTGGGGGCAGTGGCAAAAGGCTGCTAGGAATGCTGCTAGTCAGTTTGATTTCACTGTGCAATGGCCTGGACAGGCTGAGCGGCATTTTCTAAAATGTGGTAAAGAGGCAGGTGCTCACACCGGTGTCCATGCTGAAGGGGCAGGACACTGTGTTTCGTTGGTGACCTCCTCACAAGACCCCTCCTCCCTGGGGCAGCTGGTAGGCAGTGAGCACAGGAGCGGTACCCTGGAGGGGCGGTTGTGGCTAGTCTCCTCATCCAGGACATGACAGCTTGAAAGTCCTTGACATGTTGGAGGACTTGTTTGTAGAGAGATTTGGGTTCACCTCCTCCAAGGTTTGGTGAAGGCAGGGAAAAAGAAGCTGGGAGGGATGTGAGCAGAGGCTGTAGTGAGTGTGAGGCTGGAAGGGTTTCTGCTTGTCAGTGAAATGCACCATCCCCACGGGAGGTGAGGAGCAGCCTGACAGAGTTGGTAGTCCCACGGCCACCCCAAAATCCCTCAACCCATGGCTATAACAGGGCTCAGCTGTCAGCTGAGTGACAGGTCCCAGGGCATTTAGTGTAGAGGAAGCTGTACGGGCTAGAAACATTTTGCAAGAAGAGCAAGTGAAGAAAAAATTGAGCTTATCACTTTAAACACTTTAGTTTGATTCCCCAGAGCCTCGTTGTGGCCTTGCCATACAGCCGTGGTCAGTGCTAACCTGGCTTTGCAGAGGCTGTTTGTAGAGCTGTGCTTTCTCTAGATAGATGTGAGTGGGGGGGAACAGTCCCTGGGAGGCAAGTAATGCAGGCAGCGGCAGCCGGGAGATCTGTGGAGTCCCACAGCTACCAGGGCTTTATTCCACTTCCAAAATGCTGTGGGAAAAAAATGATAGGGCATTCCCCTGGATCCTACCAGAAGACAAGTTGTTGTCTTTTTGGCTGGCAGTCGGTTTGACTGGATGTTTAAAGGGGCAGAGCAGCTCCTTCCCTGGTGTGTGCAAAGGGGAACAGACAGAGCGGGTTGCTAGCATGGGAACTGGGGGGGCTAAAGGGGGCTGAATGAGATAGTTCTGGTCTTGTGTGCTAGTACATGCAAAAATTGTGGGGAAAAAAAAAGATTAATAAAAAACGTACTGGAAGATGGTTAATAAGCCAAAGCTCTGGCTTATAAGCCACGTACTGACTTTTGAAAGGGGCAGTATTCAAAACAGCAGTTAGAAGAGAGGATGGCAGTTGCTCAGATGTTTGGCACAAGTTATTAGTGTGCCCCACTCTGTGCTCCTATTTAATCCTCGCCAGAAAGGTCGGGTGCACCGCATCTGCCGTGAGGCTCCACAGCAGTTTCTTTGGTGGGATCATGAAGCAAGGCCTTCTCCAAAACACAACCAGGAGCTCACCAGCTGGTGATATGTACCTGCGAATCATATCCCCCAGTGACAGGAGTCAGTGTTTTATTGTACTGGGACTGTCCAGCTGATCAACCCTGGCCAAGTGTGCAGTGCTGGCCGAGCAGGTTTCAGTTCATCTGTGCCAATACTAATAATTCATTGTCTTAGCAGTGACCACATTTGTCTGCCAGCAGACCAAAAATGTTATGCTTAGTATTTGGGCAGAGTGGTTGGCAAATACCTGTTGTCCTTCTTTGGGATCCTTCCCCTTCCCAGCAGCACCTCTCAAAAATGGCTTGTGAGGTACTGGGGAGAAAACTGGGTTGCTTGTCTTAGAAGAGGAAGCAATCTTCTGAAACTCCCTGGGCATTGCACTGAAGGGTGCCTCTTGGCTGGTGAAGCACTGAAGCTGAGCAGCCAACTGCTTCTTGACTGTGGGAGTTTTTTAGGGTCAAGGCAATGCCACTTCTGTTTGACTCTTTTCTAAGTGCCCTGGACTACAGCACAACCACGCTAACTATGGAGTTAGTCTTCCAGCCATTTTTTTCTCTTCCAATTTTATCTGCAAACAAGCTCCTCTCCTGTCCTTTCCCCCTCTAGTTTTTGATTTCGTTCTCTTTTGTCTTCCTCTTCTCTCCTTCAGTCTCTGCTCTGGAGATTATAACATAGTGCTTATCCTCCTCACTGGAGGATGTCCAACATGAAATTATCGAGAACATGCTGGTGGAACTGGGCTAGAATATATTTGATGGTTGCATGTCTCTTGTTCAGTAGACTGGGGGCACTCTGCAGGCACAGTTGAGCCTCTAGAAATTCGTACTTCATCCTGATGGTGCAGAAATCCATCGTTCTTTTTAAAGTAAACAACTCAAAAAAAAAAAAAAGGCATGTGCATATTTTCACTCTAGAAAATTATGGCAAATGTTTGGAAGAAAAATTGTGTCACTGAGTTTTGGCTTTATGATTAATGTGATCGGTGCCTGACAGAGAGCCCCCAACTCATCAAGCCCATATTCTAGCTGTCTGCTGTCTTGCCGGTACCAAATTTATCTAATTACATGAACATTGCGCAGCAAATTAAGTGTAGTCTCATTTGTTGCTAACTATGGGGTCTTATTATCTGCCTGCTGCATTATGTCAAAGGTTTTTTTCCTGATTGCTTGGTGTGACATGGCAGTGTATTCCCCTTCATCACTGTTTGCATTTGGTCTAATGAGAACATACGTTATTTCACCCTAACTGGGGGGAACTCATCTGCAAGGCTCTCTTGAGCAGGACCACCTGTGGGACCCTTTTTCTTGAGAATATAGGTGGGAATGTGGAAAACTCAAGTAATGAAAGACCCATGTGCCAAGGCAGGGGCCTGAAATATTTCCTGAATTTCTGGTCACTATTGCCAGTCTTTTATGTCTCAATGATTTCCTTGTTAAGCAGTGTGACAAATAATTTTTAGGGGTTGATTATTTATTATACATGTGAGAAGCAGATCTTGTCGGTATTTCCTTGAAGTATAATTCTAGAGGCTTTTTTTCTGGATGTTTCAGTGTTTCTCCAGTAATAAGAACAACTCCCTTTTCTGTACAACCTGAATTGTTTTTACTTACTCAGTGATACATTATTTGGACATTGTTCATTTTTGAACTTTTTATTTTTGCATTAAGAACAATTTGGCAGAATTATGGTGCTTGCTAGGCTTGTCTAGAAAAATAAAGTAACTCATTCAGATGATCCTTAAGCTCTCTATAGCGCAATAGTGCAAACCAATTGGAATATTGGGGATTCAAGGCATCATCCTGGATTCCGATGCTTGTGAACTTGTGGTTGTATGGACAACAGTGGGAGTGGCAGGATTGGAGCCCAGTGGGTACTGTGAAAGGCTGTAATGCAGAATGGAGAAAAACTGAACATGGGATGAAATCTATTCCAGGAGTATAGAATTAGAGCAGAATTAAAACAATTAATTTGCGTCGGTACAGATAAATTATGTGAGGCACCACTTCTACAAAGCAAAGTATATATATATTAAGGTTGCATACTACAGGACTCAAAAGCTAAAAAATTATAGAAAAATAAATTTGGAGATTCTGTTAATTTCATACGTCATTGCAGTAATGCCTTCTATTAAAGAGCTACATTCTGTTTTTCCCAGCGATCCTCACCTCCTCCACAGCAGAGGATGGCCCAAGTTCTGTGGAAGAGCAGTGGAGGGTGTTATATGCATTTTCTGCATCCAGTTTTTATAGATTTGTCAGAATTTCGCCTTTGGTTGTAGGCAGAACATAGATCAGCATTACCAGAGCGAAAGTCATCAGCTACGGCATTTCAGTATGCTCATAGCTGAACAAAACAAATTCACTCCATAAGTTAGAAGACGTACTTTTCTAGCAAAGGGGATATTTTGTATTTTAGTGAGCTTCTTCACGAAAGCCTACTCCACTAGGGCCTGGTCTCTGCCATAACTTCACCTGCTTTACACCAAGGGGACTCTTAGTGTCAGCTTTGCAAGACCAAGCCCTTGACTACAGGGGAAGGCTGCTGGCAGATATGGCAGGTGATTACTGGTACCTCCTTTCCACTCCCCACTTTTAGGTGTGCTTAGCTACTCTTCCTTTTTTTTTTTTTTTAAAGCACAACAAAAATAACTAAAAACTCCTTAGCTCAGCTTAAAAGTTCTTGCCAATGCGAGAGCCTTCAGGGCTAACCCTTGTAAACAGCATGCCTAGGCTTGACTCAGCAAGAAGCTTTTTAACAGTAGCTCCTAAACTGTGGTTAAAACCCATCAGGCATTACGCAGTGTAACAAACAAAAGCAGCCTTGTTTTTCTACCGACATCCTGGTGGTGTTTCAGGATGCAGTTCTGACATTATTTATTAACAAAATATTGTTGTTTGTCTTCTGTCCACACATAAAAAATAGTTAAAAAAAAACAACCCTGGGCTGACAGTCACAAATTCCAAGGCTTTTGTGAGTATTGAAGTGTCCCAAAGACCTAAACATAGAGAAGACTCTATCTCCATAATAATGTGGGTTGCCCTTAATTTCCCTCTGGTAGGGATTTTATCTGGTTTAATCATCGATCTTCCTCCATTTCCCTGAGATCTTAACATATTACAGATTTTTCTTGATATTCAGCCTACACTTTTTTCTTTATCTGATGGTATTATACTTCCTTATTGAAGTTTGTTTTCTTTTTACTATTTTAAAAATTACAGAATGCCTTTTTGTTCCCGAGCTGTTTAGTCAGGCTAATTCACAGGCAGGCAAGGTGACTGTTAAAACTTTTTTCATCATAAAAAGGCTCTGTCTCAGGTGTTTACAGATTTGCCAGATTTAATGCCGAACCCAAGATCTTCCGTGTTGGATATCTATTTCAGGCTGGTTTTCTCTTTCTTTGTTGTTTTTGTTAGATTCAGCCAAGGAAGGCCAAGTGGGGTTAAGGGAAAATATGTTGTTTAGCCATACCAAAAACAGTCATCATCGTCTTCTAACTGTGCTTTGAGAAATGCCAGTGTCTCTTGCTTTGGAATTTGTTGTTACCACAGATGCGCCTGTTGCTGTTCCTATTTAAAACAAACAAACAAAAAACCAAACACACACAAAATAACCTCTCAGTTTTGCCAGATAGAAATCACTTGAAAAATCTCTCTCCCAGCACACCCAGTGAAGGGGTGTTAGAAGTTTTGCAGTTCTCAGTGGCTCTGGGTCCCTGACCGCGTTCCAGCCGAGCCCTGCCAGCGCTCTCCATGTTCTGGGGGGACCTCTCTGTTGTTCCCCCCATCCCGGGGCATTCACGCCCACAGCTGATGGTGGAGGGGAGGCGGCTGTATCGAGCTGCCTTAGTGCTTTATCGTGTGCACGTAAAGCGCGCCTTCGGTTTAACCTCCGTGGGACGCGGCTCCCACGAGGCTGCAGCTTTGATCCTGTCGGGTGGTTTGGGATGGGACCCCAGGTAATGGTCGTTCCTGCAGCAAGGAGCCACGGAACGTACACGACAATAAAACCTGTGTGTTTTTATATTTACTTTGCTACCAGAGTAGAAAATCTTTGGCAGGTCATGATTGATGGTACTGTGCTGCTTCGGAGACAGAGCGGGCTCCCTCCGGAGTCAAGGCAAACAGCTGCTTAGAGAGGCCTTCTTATGTGTTTTGCAAAGTTTTACGACTTTCACCAAATAGATACATTGCTCGTTTGGGAAACAGGTTTGGGGGCTCCCACATCCAATTTATTCTGTCCCCTTCTTTCCCACATGCTTCTTCTATTTATTTAAGAAAATAAGAATGTGTGAGCGTGTGATGGTTTGCAGAGGCTGGTCCCTTCCAGAAGGCTGGCTCAAACCTCTCCGAGGTCTGTAATTAGGAGGAGTGTGTTGCTTTTAGGTGGCTCTTTGGTAACCTACAGGAAGTGATTTGGGGGACTGTCAATACCAATCTCACTGTAAAACTACCAGGATTAATACTTGATGGTCACTTGATCCATCCCCGGGAGGCCACAGATTAAATACTGGGCTGCTGCTCTCCTGTTTTGGGAGCTGGAAAAATTACTTTAATTCCCTCTGTGCTTTAGTTTTACTATCTCTAAAATGTCATTACAGTGAATATGCTCCTGATGTTTTGAGAGTTAAGGAAAGTCAGGTGGTCTGTGACTTGTTTGGCTCCTCAGAATGGGCTGTGGCGTGCTTTCAGGCATCAGGAAAGTACACAGCGCTCCCTACCTGTGCAGGAACTGAGAAGGCACATGCTTAACATCTTCTGACCTCAATGGGAGGGCAGACTGATCAGGTCTTCTGAAAATGGGGCAGACATAATCCAGAACAGTAATCAGGCCTAGAATATTTCTGTAGGTTTTTCCAATCTGATAAACTATCCTATAGAAAAAACCAACCAACCAACCAAAGACAAAAAGTCACAGCTTTCTCTTTTGAATCTTGTTAACAATTATCAGGCATTTCCACTAAGAGAGGGATTTGTGCATCTGTGCTGTTCCTTAAATTGAGGATAGTTTCATCGTGTGCACTTAGTTAAATAGCCTTCAGAATAATTTAAAAAACTCAAACCTGAGCAGGCAAGGACCTGAAGGGACATGGTTTCAGTCACTAAACTGTACAGTAAGATGCAGATTGGACTTGGAACCGTCTGGGTTAGGTCTTCCGTTGTTGAATGCTGGTGGCATCGCCCTGAAGTGAGGGGCCTCGGTGAGCTCAGATGGAGTCATGACCATTAGCACTTAGTGAAGATCTGGGCCACCAAGTTGCTGGTGCTGTGACGCCACAACTTACTGAATGAAAAACTGCAGCTCTAATTTAGCCTAATCACCACCAGAAGTGTAAAAATGGCTAGGAGGTTTTAGTATTGAGAACAAGAGCCTGATCTCTGAGGTCTTTTGTGTAAACCTCTGGCATGTGTTCGTTTAATATGATGTCACTCTGTAATCCACCATTGCTTTTAAATGTCATTCTCAGAGCTTCATGTCAGCAAGTCTTAAGTGATAATCCCTTTGCTTACCTCACTTCATAGTAGATTAAAAGTGACTTCATGCCTCCACCTTATCCACTGTTAAGCTTGTGCTTTAGGAAAAAGTTATCTGAACTCTTACTCTCCTGCTGCTTTCTAAAGAGTTTCTAAACAGAGCGTGTGGGCCTTTCAGAAGCTATCTCGATGGCATTGCCCGTTCTCCATTGCGTTCAGCACCCTGTGAAAGTTCATAAGTGTTCAATGCCAATCTCCTGCCCTTTTAAAGTGCAGTGTTACGAATTTATTTCCCAAGTTTTCTCTCAGCTAACTGTGGAGCACTGCCCCTCCTGACCTCTCCTTTTTCTTAATCCTAAATAAATCCCCTCTCTAGATGGTGTTTCACCTCTCACCAGCTTCCTACAGTCTTGAGAGACAGAAAGACCTGTTGCACCGTTTCCTCCTGTGTAGTACTTTGTACTGCACAACGGTGTGCGGGTTCCCACTTTCTGGTCCTGTATCTCCAGGTTAAACTTTTACTCTCTCCTGTAGCAAATCCTTTCTCAATGTAAAAAGAACTCCATGCAGTTCACATTGCTAGCCCACCCTCCTCTTTCTCTCCCTGAATTTCACCCTTCTGCTCACTGCGCACCTCCATGTGTAACACGTCCCTCCAGATACTTACTGCATGTTGTCATATCCTTCCTCCCCGCACTAATGAACTGGCCGGGCTGCAGCCTGCAGCATGTACTCAAATATCAATCTGCTCAGCCTCCTCGTTTTCACTGTGTGTCTCTGAAATCCTTCCAGAGTGTGTGGAGATAAATGGACAAAACCCATCCACCCCACTGGCTTGTGAAATGAAGCTCGTGGCACACTACTTTTCAGGCGCTGGTTAATCTGGGTTCCCAGCTACCAGTGGCCAGGAGAAGCAAATAACACAAGGTACTGAGAGATAAATTTTAATGCTGTCTTCTGATACTGGAAGAAAAATGGAGGATTTTTAATGTCCATACGGAGCGGAAATTTTCAAATCTCATCCAAAAGTTCCCCCCACGCAACAAAGAGCAGAGAAGTCAATTTACGCTGGAAGGATGAAGGACTGAGTCAACTCTGTTGGGATTAGAACATGTGGTTCGAGGGATCCTAGGTATTTCGGGTCTGATTCTCGGACCACCCAGATGGCTGCGGGGAAAAAGAAAAAACAACAAAAAACCCCACAGTAATAAAAAAAAAGAAGGACCCTATTTGGCAGAACTGTGGCTTCGGATACCTTGCCTGCAGCGAATGCTGTGCACACACTTCTGCACAAACCAAAGGGCAGAACTGGGTGCTGTTACTCTGGCAAATATCAGATCTGCAGAGCGCTCCTGCGGGAACGCGTGCGTTTAAACGGTCTTTCTAGATCCCCAGCTTTGACACTAAGCCACGTATGTATGTTTTTCTTCTCTGTGCCAAGACATTTTGAGAATTTGCAGTTTTATGCAACTTTCTGCCTTGGAGGCTTTTCATGCCTGCTTTTTTTCTGTTTCACCATTGATATTACATTGATAACTACCAGAGCTGAAATTTAGAGCTTTACTAAAGGGTCAAATTTTAAAAAAAAGCCTATACGATTTCAGATAATATATCCCACTGTATTGAGTCTGGCTAACAACATTATTTTGAAAGTGGCTGTTGTGGATTCCAAAATAATCTTGACCCTTAGGGCTGTGTAGTCAAGCACAGGTAATGCAAAGTGGGTTTTTCAAATGTGTTGGATCCCAGTTAACGTCTCCCTCCTCCAACATTCATTGAAACTCAGGACCCCAAAACCAGCCCTAGTAAAGGAGTTAAGTATCTAAAAATGAAGAAAAGGGCTGGAATGGAGTTGTTTCATGCATGCTTGGAGTCCAGGGTACATGTCCAGGTCATACAGCTCCTGGAGGACCGGTGGGGACACTTTCTGTCCCGTCTCCTCCTTGTTGTAGGAGCATGCACATGGCAAAGCTCGTGGGAGGATGTGCTATGCAAAAACTGTATTCGGGGTTTAGTTGATATCAGTTGGCCAGGCTCCAAGAGCAAGTTTACTGCATTCCCTGCGCTCACTTTATTGGCATGTATGGGGTTGGGTTTTGATATAATTGATCGTGCTATCTGATAGTGAAGCCAGGAGACTGTGAACCTTTTGATGATTTTTTTAAGCTGATACTGGGTGGAGGGAACATACCTTACAGCATGGCATGAGCCTGTTAGGTAGGAGCTATCTTTTTAAACAACCTGGGCAGCAGAAGGACCTGTACCACGATCTCCCCACTGCTAAGTGACTGCTGTTAGATTCAGTGTGACAGTTAGGCTCCACCACCACCTCCTGCCCTTTCTTGAAGTGCAGTTCTATGTCAGCATTTCTTTTGTACAGGTGGAGCCTTCTCACAGCAGAGGTATTTCTTCCTGCCACAACTCATTTTATCTCTCTCTTACACCTATCCCTACCCCGCAAACACATAGTCAAGACACTTGTAACAGCACCTGGGTGCAGTCAGGCATGCCTGAAAAAAGTATGTTAGGGATGTATGAAATGCAGTCACATTGAGCTTTTTGAGTTTTAGTCTCTCTGAAGAATAAATGTGTGTTCCTAAATCCTGTAAGGGCCTTTGAAGTACTTTCTTTTTGATCCTGCAAAAACGTCCTGGAAGACAATTTGTCTTATTCCTCTTCTAGCCCCTTCACGAGAGGCTTTCCTAGCTTGGTTCTGGAGCTATGTACATGACATTTGCAAATTAGCCGCTGGACGTGGTACCTGTTGACTGAATGCTTCATGTGAGAGCTTCTTAAGATCCCACAGAGTAACCACACATCCCAAATTACCACTGGTAGAGGAAAGACTACCAGAGTGTGGTTAATACATTAAAAAGAGGGAAGTTTCAAGCTTACAGCTGCATTAGGGTGATATTCGTACATGCATATTCCTGTTTGAGACTATTTGTCTTCTTTGTGAGATAAAACACTTGATTTCATAAGCTGTCTTTCATCGCAACTCAAGTACAGCACGATACTTTGCAAGAGAAAACTGCATTGTAGATGACAAAAAGCAGGTTGTAGAAAGATAGGGTGGTGAAGGAATTAACACATTCAGTCATCAAATCAGCAAATGAAAGGAAGATCAATCCAATGTGGATTAACAAAGAAGGAGGAGAAGTATTTATAGAAGATATTAAAAAAGAAATTATGAACTGATGAGGCAGAGAGGCATACAGCAAGTGATGTGGGCTACAGAACTGTTTTTAAGTCTCTCCCGATTCAGAAAAATGCCAAGGCCTAAAGAAGAGGGACTAGAGCTCTGTGCTTACTTTCCACATAACACTGTTCTGAGTCTAGCATCATCACAGAGATCCCAGAACTGGTGTCAAACAGGGCAATTTGGAGGAATCTAGCTGCAATGGTACCATGCAGACAAACTGTCCCAATGTTTGCTTCTTAGGAAGAACAAGTTTTCAAGGAGTTAACAGTGTTTGAGGTGATGCTTGGAGGAACTGATCACAACTCGGGTCAGACAGTGTGGTGGTCCTGCTCGTTTGGAAAGACTCTCAAGAAGTCAGTGATGTTGTGTTCCAGTTCTTTGGAAGGAACCAAAATGAGATATTTGATGCTGTTTTACCCAGATCACAAGGCACCTATCTTGTGATGGTATCTTGGGTGGTTCAGGGTACAGCATGAGGTTAGTAAATGGTAGGGACGAGGTCAGAGGGAATATCTCGATTATCTATAGACCAGTGGGAAGGATTTTGCAGTCCATTCCCAGGGGAGGAAGCATATAAAAGTTATTTCTAGCTTTTTCCTCTTTTTCCTAGTCCTCTAGCTCAACTGTTTCTCTGTATGAAGTAATGCCAGGAACTGATAAGAAGTGAGATATCTGCAGAGTTTTATCCAGTACATTTGAATGCTTAAGTATTTATTACCTGTTTGTGTATTATTTCCTGTAGAAGTCTCTAAACAGAGAAATGATCATAGCAAAATCAGTGTCAATAGAACCCAAGCCACTTTATTAACTTGAAAAAATATAATTCTTCCAAACTTGAAATAAATTTCTAGCCATCTTTGGAAAAGAAAACATAAACACACACGTAACCAAGCCAGCTTTCAGGTTAGGTCAGGAAAGTTCAAACTCTCCCTCAGGGCAGACAGCAATGAGGTGACCAGAATGTGAGAGACTAAAATGGAATTGAGCCACATTAGATATTTTACAAGCCATGTTGTTTTAAGAGTCCCCCAGGACCTCAACTGAGGACAAACACACTGGGCTTTCAAGCTTTAGCAACTAGGAGTGATGGACGCCCCATATTCCTCACCAGAGCATCATCATGTAGTGTTGCTTAATGAGTCAGAGGGTAAGACACTCTCCCACCAACACCACTTCCTCCATGTCCTGGGATTTTCCTTGCAAGTCATCTATTCAAGACTTGGCTAGGTCTTGACCTCACTTGACATGTGAGATCTAAACCTGGTATGACTCCAGACTTCCCTCAACCGCGTCTGGTTTGAATCCTGTCAGTGCCGAGACCAAGTCTTACCGCAAGAATAAGAAACTCTTCAAAGAGTTTGTTTGTTTGTTTGTTTGTTTTTTTAAGAGCTAGCTTCTGCCAAATGTGAAGAGGATAGGAGTGATGTGAGCTGTAGCTTCTTTTTCTTCAGGTCCTGATGTGCTGATGGACCTCAGGATCCTGTCAGCCTGGTTTCGCCACGCTTGATGTCTGCAGAGCAGGGTTTGGATTTCTGGTGAATTATGTGACTGTTTCTGATAAGTGCAGATGGGGAACAGAGACTTGGGCTTGGTTTGTGTGCAGATGTCACATTGCTTCAGGTATGTCACACTGGTGCAGCATATTGGATGACTGACTTTTCCCAGGATGACTCAGCGAGCAAATGGGGGACTTAGGGACAGAAAATTGCTCAAGGTGCGTTGTGCTGAAGCGCAGCCGAAAATCTTGCACTAGTGGTTTCCTATCCCTTCTTTGTTTTTTACTATGTTGCCAAACTGGCCTTTATCCACACACTAGTTGTTGTGATTGATTTCATTACTTTGCCTTTCATAAACCCAACCCTACCAGCTCTGTGTTCATTGGTGGCTTTTCTTCCAGAGAGGGCTATTTTGTGGTTCACATATTCACCAGCAAAATTGCTGCAATCTGTGAATTTCCAGTGCAGTGAGGATCTGTATGTGGTTTTTTATGTGTGTAGTCTTCCTAACTTACCAGTGCAAGGTCTCAATCTAATCTCCCTCCTCCTGTTATCATCCTCAGTGGGTGAAAGCTAAGATGAAAGATAGTCTCCTTGTCTATGGTGCATCATGGTCTGCACTCCCCCTGATTGCATTTGAGTTTCAAATGAAAGAGCCTCTGGAGTCCAGGAGCAAATCTCCAATTAAAATGAAACTGGAGGCTTCTAGAAGCTGTTCTTGATGGCTGTTCTTGAAGATGGAGATGGTGCAGCCAGGAAATCTGGTGTCATTGGGAGTGTCACAAGAGCTTGACAAACATGTCAGTAAAAATCCATGGGTACAACAGCATGAGCTGCATTTGTTGTTCGTTTTTGGCTCATCACACTTTTGTCCTGATTCACTGAACAGCAGAATGAGACCTTTCAAGTGGGACTTTAGTAATTTAAAGTTTGTCCCCTGCCCATAGGTCCTTACAACTCTTCTGCACTTGCTCTGTCCCTCCATGACTCCATGACTGAACTTAGAAAAAGTCCTGGGCATTCTTGTATCTCTTTTTACTGGCTAGAAGCTCTTTTACAACAGGCGTGAATTGTTGTATTAATCCTTACAGCATTCATAAGTACCAAATGTGCTGGCTAAGACTAATTATTTTGCCATTACATTATGAACAGCTTTAAAACTTGTGCTGTAATGTGATGTGCGTAAAGGGAATTGTTAATATTAGAAGTTCAGTTCTGGATAGTTGAATTTCCTTGGTTACTAATAACATTGTAGGTTGTTTAAACTATAAAATATTTTTAAGACCCACTTTACTTTCACCTGTTTATGTCCTTTGTTTATTTTAACAAATGAAGCAGCAGATACAATTAAAAAAAAACCAACCCAAAACATGCAAAATATAGGACCTTAAGTCCTATTTTCAAAATAAATTCCAAGTCAGAAGTATTTAAGCATCAAAGTTCCTTTATGAGCCTGACCCAGCAATGAATGCATGAAGTTTACAGCCCACTGAAATCAATTCGGGCTGCAAAAGATACTTGAAGGTGCAAAAACATGACTGATGGGACTTTCAAAAGCTGCTACCACATAGAAAACTTCGTTTCTGCGATTTCAGCAGAGCTTTGATTTCCAGTGTTAGTTTGTTTTTCACTGTGTTGTGTAAACAGGTAAAATAATCAACTGCACCTGAGCAGTTCTGTTTTCTCATTCCCAGCTCCCAGTACACTGGCTCTGTGTTTGCCTTTTCCAAAACCAGAGAGAAATGTTTAAATAAAATTTTGTGTTGAATTATTAAAGCCACTGCAAATGTTTTCATTAAAATTTGAGTATGTTTAATATCCCTTCTCTTGAATTTTAAATAGAGCCAATACTTGGTGACTTAATTACCCAGCAATATCTCTTTTTTAGATTTTTACCTCATATTAATAAAATGAGTGTATTTACATAGTTCCAACCTAAGCACATCTCATTTTACTGACTAAGTGCATCATTTAAAGGGCACACAATGTTAACACCTTTTGGCTCGCCTGAGACTTTACATCATGCTGCACACCGAATCCCATAGTGAGCTTTACCCTATGCAAAAAATAAATCACTTTCTCTATCCTTCCTGATAAAATGTTTAAAAAAACCCAACCGACTGGTCATTTTAAACTGTCCCTAAAACATACCTGCTTTTTCTGAGGTTATATTCAGACTATCTAGAGTATCATCTCAGACAGACTTTGGCTGCTGTTATGGAAAGCAATGGCTGTAACATGGGAGTTTAGCACCTGCAGTTGGCCATACAAAGACAGCGGCCACCTCTTCCTTGGCTCTGCTTGGTTTGAGAGCTTGGCAGAGTGCGTAGAAATGGGGCTGGAGGTCTCATCCCCCTCTTCACTTAGATCCCTTAACAGGAGCAGAGGCTGGTGTTTGGTGAGATGCCAAAGGGGTGTTTTTTGAGGTTTGTGGGGTAGTGAGGAATCTCCTGCTTCTCCTCCTGGTCCAGCAGTGTGGACTGTCACAAGAACTCTGAGCATGAGGAGGATGTCCAGGAGCCTTTGCCAGCCAGGATGCTATAAAAAGAACCCTGGTTTTCAGGGAGCACCCTAAACTCAGCTGCAATTTTCTAGAAACTCCCCTAGAAAGGGGAGAATGAAGAGTCACTGTGTCTCTACCATTGATGTGTTTAGGAGGGA
>NW_009695082.1:63966-77599 GCF_000703405.1 Apaloderma vittatum | reverse complement strand
AAGAGCTTCAGCACCTTGATATCAACCTGGTGATTTTGGGAATTAGATGTGAGGTTGGGTTAGGGTCATTTAAGGCGCAATTGAAGACTGGAGGTACTGAATTTCCTACCTTTACCCAGCTGAGCTTAGTGTCCAGTTTTTCCCTGAGCTAAAGGAATATTTGGGACGTCTAAATTTGTGTGGAGGACCAGGCAGGCAGAAAGGTAGGTGAGAGTGGTGGCCTAGGGAAGCAAGACCATGGCCCAGCAGTGAGGATGGAGGTCACTGAGGGTAGATGCCACTGGAGGGTCGTGGCGTGGTGATGAGCTGTGCTGAGCTCAGACCTCCTCTCCTGCCAGGCTGGCAAGCACTAGACCCGCTGGACCCTGGTGGAACCACAGCGAATATGCAAGGGCAGACTCTTTGGCCTCGGAAGGCCGTGTGCGTGTGTGCATCACCCTTCAGCTAAGACAAGAGTGGCTCTTTGAAATGTTTTTCTGCATTTGCATTTGCAAAAGCTGGTTAAGCCTTTTTTAAAAAAAATCTGATAAGTAGCAGGCAATTGAATTAACCACTGTTGACTGTATTGCTGTCTCTTAACAAACTCCATCTGTATGGTCTCCCTTTGTAGACACAATTTTATAACTTAATTTCCCTACCAAAACATCAGTGTTTACTTAGTAAGAAATCTGTTCTTTGTCAGCTTAAAACAGTGATTTCTTTATTACCACTCTGCGCAAGGAATGACAGCACAGAGTTGGCACTGGAGCAAGTCTGGTTGAGTCTACAGCGTTGTAATGGAAACAGGGTGAACCGAGGGTCAAGTATAATGGGATTTGTATACAGAAATGTGTCTGCATAAGGAATAGCTGCATGAGATAAGAGGATGAAAGATGAGGCCCGCAGGTCTCCCTTTGCATGGCGGTGGGAGGGAGATGTCGCCGTAGGTATAGGGCACTGCGGACATGGGTGACGGGGTTACTTCTGCGCCGACGTAGCAGGAGATGACACCTAAATCACACGTGTGTGCTCTGGTGCTGGCTGACGTCAGCGCATGTTGGATGGGTTGGGGCGGTGATCGGTGGTCACTCTGAGAACATCTTGTATGTAATTTTCGTTGATTTTGGGAAGCACAGAGTCAGTGGGAGGTTTTCAAGCTATTACAGTCTGTGCCCTCCCAAACATTTCTCCAGCAGGGTTGTCAAAAGTAGGTAGTGGATTTGGCCTGAACACAAGAGGCTTGCAGGGGTTTTCTGCTGCCTTCACAGCACCTGAAGGAGTTTTTTGTGATTTCCAAGGGTTCTGCAAAACACAGATTGAAAAGCACTATTGTAAACTTTCAGCAGTAAACAACTGGGGAACATCAGATCCTTATTCCTTCCTTGATAAATATATTGTATTTTCCTCTGTCATTGGAAAACTGGAAGAATAGGAAAGCAGCACAAAATGACACCGACAGATCTGGGGGCAAAAGGGTTTTGGAAGGAAGGCTTTATGGGTTGTACATGGACAATGAGACATAAAACACCTCATCCTTCCTTACCACGAACTGATGATTTGGGAGTCGGTGTGGGATCCTGGCTCCTTTGAAGCCTGTTGGAGTTGTACAGTGCAGTGGGCAGTGCTGTTCACCATAGGACTGGGCTTCTGTTTCTCGCGTTTAGATTCTCCTACTATAGAGCCTCTCGCAGTCTTATGCTGCAGTCTAGAGCTGGTAAAGAAATGCCAGTTGTTTATCGCAGTCAGTTGGAGAGAGATTCTGCTTTCTCTGAATTGTTCGTATTCATCTTTTCCCTATGGAGAATTAACTCCTCGCTGAATGTTGTCCAGGTTTTAAAATCACCCATGTTTCATTTTCATTCACTTTCTTCCTTATGATAAAAAACCTGAAAGAAAATAAGTGATAGATTAAAAAGAAGACATTAAAATTGAAGAGCTAACGTATTGTTAATTATCTTACTTTGTACAGAAAACTCTAGACACTTCTAAGAGAAAAGCTTGTTTGGAATAAAAAGGTTTGTTTTCTTTTTCCCTGCAGTCATATCAGTGAAAAACTTTTACCTAGTTCTGCTCTTCACCATATAATTGCTTGCTTTTCAGCATAGTCGTAGCAAAGGAAAGGAGGGTTAGATCAACCAGCCTGCTGGATCAGATCTTACATTACATCTTGAGCTCTTTGAGTGCCATTAGCATTTCCTTTTAGAAGTGAAGAAATATTGACAGTTTGGTAGGTTATCTCGCATTTTACTGCACGTTAGGGCACTTCAAAGTCTTTATGTAGTGATGGGAACTGTCATGAAGTAGATGTGAAAAGGGCCTTTGGTCCAACTAAACCTGTCAGCAAGAAGATTTAGGGCAGATGGTTATTATTAGAAATCAATGTATTTATTATATATTGTTCAGGAATATTTCCCTTTGGAGGTTACTGTGAGTGCTGTTGCTGTTTAAAATGTGTCAAACACAAGTAAAATTAATTCCTGCAGAAAACCCAGGGAGCCCTGACCAAAAGCTTTGCTATTATAGGAGTGCACACCTTTTGCTTCTTTGTGCTGTGATGCACAGGGGCAGGTACACCAGCAGCATGGCATGTGTGGACACGCAGCATACGGGGCATGTGTGTGGACACGTGTGTGCGAGATGGGCTTCTGTGCAGCTCTCGCAATCACCCCTATGTGCAAAGCTGCTGTGACTGCTCTGTCACAGAGATCTGTGCCCACCTGTTCCCATTTCTTTTTATTCCCCTTTGTAAACTGTGTTTTTCTGATTACTTCCAGTTTGTTGCAACAACTTGCGGCTGCTTAGAACAAGCACAACATCTTTCTAAAGCCTGAACACCAATGGCATTCCCCTGCACTTCAGAAAAGAGAAGTAGGACATTTCATGTTTTTCTGTAATGAGTTAGGTATAGATTTTCTTTCCTTGGTGTCTTGTTTGGTTATAGAATTTAAGGTGTAGGTCCTTGCATTATGGGAAGAGGACATTCCCAATAGAAAAGGAGCACATTAGCAGCAACATTAGTGCTGGAAGTCTGTCCTGGAACAAAGATTCATTTTTCGTTCTCCCCGTGATTTACAGCACACTCGAACCAAGTGATTTGGCTATGGTCTTCTGGCATAACATTGTTTGCCCTTTCCCTGACATTTTGCATATAAAGAAAAGTTATGAGCTTCTTGGGTATTCAAGGTACCAGGAAATGCAGGAGTCTACCTAATTTGTTAACATGAAATTATAGATGTCAGACATAGACTCTGTTAGTTAATGTTGGTTAGAGTAATGCTGCAGCCAGTTGATTGTATTACAGTCATGATGAAGAGGAATGGTCCTTTTTTGCTTTTCTGGGATGTGATGGGTATAGAGCCAATGCAGATTTAAAGCATAATGAATGAATAAGCGTTTTCTATAGTTTGCCTGACTCTTCCACATGCTCCACTGCTGTGGTGTTGCTGCCACTGACTTGCCCTCTCCACACCAGGTTACGGCTAGCATGACATGGAAAGGGACTTCTCAGAAGTCCTATTGGAGGAGCCTTTTAAATGTTAAATCCTTCTGTAGCACTTGAACGTTATTTCTTTTTAAAGGTGAAAAAAACCCACCCAAAAGTAGCATGTCAAGAAGACACTAGGCAGGGATCAAAAATTCAAATTTCCTCCACACCCACGTACACTTCCCACTCATTTTCCCAAGCCCAGTGTCTTCACAACTACGAGTAAGCTATTCACTCAGAAGTGCTAATATCCTCAACATGTGTCCCAAGGGACATCAATCAGAGAAACACCTGTGTCACATCCGACACATCTCTCCAACACCCCTTTCCAACATGCCCTCGCTAGCAGTGAATCCTCTCAGATCTCCCTCAGCTTCCTACTCAGCTTTGCCATCAGGACCTGGTCCTTGTCTACACCTCTCCCCATCTCATTCCCCACCGCTTCGCACCTTTCTTGCCCCCTCTCACTCCTGCTATGCCATTGCCCAGTCCTCATCCCCTCCCAATCCTGAGCTTGCAGTGTTTTGACACCCCAGCTCTCAAATTTTATCGCTGCTGGAATCAAGTTCTCTTGCCTGGTAGTTTCAACCTGAAGTTCACACGCCTCCTGGTCTGCAGTGCTCCTTCAGTCTGTCACCGAACTACTTTTGTTGGCTCCTGCACTTTTATCCATGCTTTCTTTCACACCTTTTCTCTCACTCTTCTTCCCTCTCTCCCCCTCAGCTACCTTCCTTGAAGTCTCCCTTAAAATATGCTTCTTCTCTGAAGGCTTTCATCATTAATCTCTCAAGAAACTATCTTAGAGACTCATCTGCTGTGGCTTTGATTTGTTCATTGCGGGGTTTTTTTGGCTAGTATCTCACAAGAACTGAGCTGGTCATCCTTCTACCTCTGTTGCTAAAGGAAAGCTTGTGTGAAAAGGTGGACTTTCAGAACTTAAATTAAAAGATCATGTAAGTAAGATAATTGGATAAAAAAGAATATTAGGCTCTGAAACAGAATGTTTACTTGCTTTGATGTACTTTGGGAACATATGCCTGCACAGTGGGCTGTGTGGCTGATTAAGTATAAAACAACCCAAGAAAAAAATCACCACTATTAAGCTTAAATCAAAGACCCCTCCTCAAGACACTAATTTGATTTGGGTTTGAAGGTCCTGTATCAACTTTAATTTCTGCCTTTGATGCCTTGCTTCTTTGTGTGTTGTATAATGGAGGGCAACCTTTCTTATTAAAAATTTGCATTTTTCTTCCATTTTGAAAGCAAATATTGATATTATTGTTGTTATTGTGTTGCAGTTGTGCCTACAAGTGTTAGCCCAAACTAGACCTGCATTGTGGTAAATGCAGCATAAGTGCAATAAGAAACCATACGTGGTTAGGAGAGTTTCTAATCTGAGGACCAATTCCTGTACTCACGCTCCCAACTTAGCTCCCTTCAAATGTTGCCCTTGTCCCCACTAAGGCTGCCAACAACCTGTGAGCTTGAGAATGTTGTTAACTTCTAGTGAAGCTTAGATGAAAAAGAAAGTCTCAAGCTCTAAACCAAAATACTTTTGATTTAATTGATAAAAATAGTAATGCTCTTACATTGGGTGAAATTAGATCATTTGTTCTGTTTATTCTTGGTTTTAGATATTTTAAATATAGGATTGAAGTCAGGTATGTTTGAAGACAGAGTGATCTCTTCAGAGGAAAAATTAGAGACTTTACCTTTTTTTTTTTCCCCTTTTGAAACAAAATATCTTTTTCTTACCCAGAGAAAATATATTAAATTGACCTTATGTGCTAGAAGTTGCATTAAGTCTTGAATATATTTTTCTAAGGGATGTGAAAAAATAAATTGCTAAGGATTTGTACCCGCCTTTGATTATGATACTTTTTGCACAGCGTAGATGGAAAACAGAGGAATCGTCACATTGGAGACCTGTTCTTGTGATTCCTGCCAGCAGTGGCAGAGTTTCTTTTGACTTCAGTGATACAAGATTAGACTTTAAGGCTTGATTTTTAAAGGTATTTAGACAACTACCAATGCCAACGGATGCAGAGTTGTATTTTTCATAGTGTCTACCTAAATCCTTCTCAAAGTGGTGCCCTAACCACAAATCCACAAATAAGGGATTTTGTATTTGGAAATTTGTGCCTGTTAAGGCCCAAAGGAATTATCACAGTTATCTGATCTGACATCTGTGACATTGGCCATAGGATCCTCCCCTTAAATTTCTCTTTAATTACTCTTTCCTACTATTAAAACTCCAAACTTTGCGGTACACTTAGAATCCATCTTTTAGGAAAACATCTAGTTTTGCCATAAAGTCTTGCAGCAGCACTGAATTTACCACTTCCCTCCATAAACCCGTCTAATGGGAACTTGCCCTCACTGTTAAAATATCTTTTTTTATTCTTCATGTTTTCCATGCCTCAAAGCCATATTTGAGGGGAAAGGAGAAAACAGGAACTTCTCGAAACATGCCTGTTAAATCTCTGCAGAGACACTATAGCAATTTTTGTCCAGCTTCACAGTCTCCGTAACAGCTTCTTGTAGGTGAGCGCGTTAATTGCTGAATTAGCAAAGATAGCTCTGATTTTCTATATATTAATCATTTTAATGTGAGTATGAAAAAAAAAAAAAGATATTAATAACCTCATTTTAGAGCTGAGAAAATAGAGGAAAGAGGAATAAAATGACTTGTGCCAAGCATGCCGGCAGGGGAGGACTGAGGCTAGCAGTGATGTCTCTTGGGTCCCCATCCCAATCTCTTCCTAGTGGGACACATAAGCTGGCATCTTCAAGTCGATAGCCCTATATTCAAGCATCAGGTCACTTTACTGGATAATTGTCAACTTGTTACAGTGCTGGGAAACGTGAGTGATTCCCTGTCGCCTCATTACCGTGCTGCCCCGTGCTCTCTGGTAGTGGCTGGGGGGGAGCTCCGTGCTGCTCCTCCTGGCACATACGCCAATCTCTGAGCCAAAAAAGCAGGACGGGGGCGAAATCTTTGCAAACAATCAAATGCACATGAATTCTGTAGTCATGGCCCAGATCTGACCTCTGAAAGGTACCTTTTTTTGAGGGACCTCATGGGGTTTGATCCTGAGGGTACTGCACAAGTGTCGTGACCTCTCGGCCTTCCTGTTGTAAGGGACTTTAAATCAGAAATAAACAGAGTTGAAGTTGAGGGGCTGGTGAGAGCTGTTTAGACTGAATTGTTTAGCATGAATCTTGGGGCATTTTAGGTTTCCTGCTAGATAAAGCTTTGGTATCCTGTACCTGGAGTGCCTACTATGAGTGCAGCCCATTTTCTGGGCATCCACATGGCTCTTCTGTGGACATCAGGTGGTGTTCTGGGTACACAGGACTTGTGAAAACGAGGCCAGGAAATTTTATTTAGAACAAGGCAAAGACGATGTGCGGTTTAGATGGAATTGTGTGCTTTAAAATCTTTTTTCATATAGCAAAACTTTACCAGGCTATGATACCTCTCACCATGAGCAGCTCTGTTTCTAGCTTCCATCTCTATGTAGCAGCTATGCAGTATTTTTATTGTGCAGCGAAACAATTGCCTGAAAAGGTCCATATTCCATTAAGCATATGGAAAAGTATCCAGCCCTTTGTTTTCAACTGAATGAATAAATTTGGCATGTATGTATTAATTTAGACGAGTCACGGGACATTAGTGCTAGTTAATTGTCCCCATTTTTCTGGGGTTTATTTAAGCGATGGAGATTATTTCAAAAATGTGCAGCTTCGTTAACTGTTGTGTTCCTCGCAGAATGCCTCTTGCAGAGGCTCCAGACCCCCATGCAGCAGTGGGGAGATACTGCTGCACCTCCTTCATTCAGGATTTGGTGTTTGCTGGTGCCTGGCCACAGCAGGAGAGCAGGATGAGAAAAAGTCTCCTCAAGGCCATGTTCAGAGCAGCCAGCGCTGGTTTTGCCAGTCCCTGAGGGATTTCCCTTCCCAGGAGCCCAGCCTGGCTTCTCAGTGACAATGCTGCTCCTCCACCATGGAACCGTGAGGATCCTTTCATCCAGCTGTGATGCTCCCAGCGCAGCACACACATCCCTCCTGTGACCAGTGGAATCAGAGATAGGTACCTGCCAGGCTCCGAGGCCCATGCGGGGTCACACTGGTCCACCTCACTGCAAGCCAGGGGCTGATTTTTTTTTGCCTTGCATTGCAAAGAAAACCTACAAGCTCCTTCCCTCAGACTTTGGGGTGAGACTCTAGAGCTTCAGGCAGGATGGTGCTCCTTTCAGCAAAACCCATGCAGCAGGAAAATTGAATAGATCTTTTTTCCCCTGTGAAGGGCGATTAAGGAGTGACCAGCTGCTGGGAAACTACCAAAAATCTCCTAGTGTGCCACCGGCAGTGTGCGTCGCATCTCGAATGCTGGTCGGTCTCCTTGTTGCTGGTTGTTCTTCCCCACTGCTGCACGAACCTGCTGCCCCACAGTCCTGCTCTGCAAGCTGCTGAAGCTGGGTGAACAGTGCAAGGATTTCTGCTCCCCAAGGGGACTCATCCACCACACCGGGAAAGACCTACTCTGAAAGCCTTGAGCAGCGTGCATGCCCCCAGCATCACCATGAGACCCTACAGCCTTTAGATGGGATCAGGCGGTGTCTCCCCTACATCAGTGCCTCCCTCTGTCAGAAAGCAGGGAAGGGAGAGCCTCTCGTGGGTGGGGAAGGAAATGAATCCAGGCTCGAGTGCTTTGTCAGGGATGCAAATTGCACTACAAGTCCTGAGCATTAATTATAGAGCCTGGGCTTCTCGCTGGAGCCGTGGGGAGAACAGGCCCTTGGCTCCTATTAAATTTAATGGCGTTTGGACACCCAATTCCCTTAGCCTATTTGAAAACCAGAATGACAGTTTCTTCAGAAATATATGTGGTCAGGTGAAATCCCTCGTCCCGCTGCAGGCAGTGAGATTTTTACCTCACTGACTTCAGCAAAGCCAGAAGCAATCCCCCAGGTGCTGAGGTGTTTTCGTCATGCAATCCATGGGATCCAGGAAGGGAGCACAGGGAGTGATGTATGGATAACAGAGATCTGGGCAGGGAGCTCTATGGACACGGAGGAACCCAGCTCTGGCACCATTGCATAGGCTGGTTCAACACACCAGGCTGGAGATTGTCCCTCAGTGGGATTTGGGGTGTGGGAATGGGGAGACTTGCTTGTCTGGGAGACGGGCTGGGTGTAGGGGCAGAGCCGTCTTCCCCAGTGATGCTTCATCTCTCATCCATTTCAGCCACTGCCTCTGAAAAGCAGCAGCTAATTTGTTCTCCTTTGCCAGGAGCAGACCTGTGAACTGCCTCTTGCTGTGTTTGCAGGGTGCTGATACGATGGCACAATGTGTGACTTGGGGATTAGGTAAGAAATTCTGTCAGTGGTGTGACTGGAAAAAAAGGGGGAGAAAGCAAATTTTGGAGTGTTAGGGGCAGAGGATCCCTCTGGCCAAGTGAGCCATTCCTGGTAGGCAGCTACTGGAAGCCACTTTGTTTTGGGATGTGCCCGTCCGTGGGAGAGTGCTTTTCTGGAATTGCAGGTGTACAATAGTGAGAGGTGATCTCTGCCTGGGAGCACTTACGGGAGCCAGACCTGGCTGATAGCGCAGCAGTGCTAGCCCATAGGTGGAGAGATGTGGCAAGGAGAGATTTTAAGCAGAGCCGTAAGGAGAAGCCTGCTCTGCAACCCAGTCCTTACACACAGGGCCAGCCTCATATTGAAACGCTGCCCAGTCTCCAGCTGTAGGCATTTTGGGTGAATTCTTTGTCATTTTCCTAGTGTTACCTTTTTGGCCGGGGTGGAGCTTTCCTGTTCTGAGGGACTCCAGCATTTCTGCCCGATTTAGCATGGAGAAAATGAACAGCAAACCCTTCATATTGTTATACGCATTTTAGATGTCGGCCTCACAGTTTGATCAGCAGAGGCTCCAAGGGCTCATAAACCTGGTAATACATAGTTTCAAGCCTGCATCAAAGAAGTTCACAACCCTTTTGGGAGAAGCCGTGAGTACTGATGAAAGAGGGAACTTATTGTATATGTAAGAAAACTTCTTTTATGGCTTATGTATTAAGGCAGGCTCTGTGGCCCAGGGAAGATTGGGGCTGCTTTTAATTTACATCCCCCCTCACTTATATTAAGTCTTCGTCAGAAGAAAAATTAGTCAGATGTTTTCTTAATGACATCATTTTTTTTAATCCTGTTTCATTTTTTCCAGATGAGGTGGTGGAGATTATTAGAAATGAATTGAAACTAAATCTGGAACAGAGACTTTGATTCACTTCTCCCTCCTACCCGGTAGAAATAAATTGGTCGGCTCCGTGCTCGGCCGCCTTTATTAGCAGCCTCGACAGAAACCAGCCCCAGCAGCCTCGGCTGCCGCTTTCCCGAACTTGCCAACGCCGCAGCTGACGTCATGGCAAGAGGCACCGGAGAGTGACTCGGAAAGGGACTTCGGTCGCCCCATAATTTTGTTTACGAAAGACTGTGGCGATGCAGGTGGGGAGGTTATGAGGTCTGAAACAGCCATGCCGTCATAAGTTTGTCTTTGAGTGCCATAAAAGAAAACAGGCTGGGTGCTGATGGGTGTTCCTGTAGCGAAATCTCAGGCTGGGTCCCACGAGCGTGTGTGTGTCAGTGGCTGTGCATCTCCGTGAGTCCTTCATATCTGATAGGTTTTCACTGCCTCATATTTCACACCACTGAGTCGTGGAGAGTGTTGCTACAGGAAAGTACTTTGAACTATAAATATTTTAAAAGGCATTTAATTTACTACCCATCAGCAGAAAGTGTTCAAAAAGCCACAAGGTTTACTAATTTATCAGAAAGACAGAGAAACATGCGGAAGATCAAACAAAGACAAACATGCTTGTAAACTGCTGAATAGGTCTGCAAAGCTTATATTACATTTCTGTGTGGTTTTGTTGATATGCAGGTATTACAAATAAATTAAAATGCACCTGAACTGTTGATAAGGCAGGGTGGGACCGAGATCCTGAGGTGCAGATGGCATGTCTAAACGGCTCAGACCCTCGTGTTTGTGGTTGCCTATGCATGGAGAGACAGATCTTACATGCACTCGCTGATGGCGTGTTTGGATATTTTTAGGGAAGGACCTCTGTAATTACCGTAATTTAGCTCCGCCCACGTCCCAGATCCCTGACCTCAGAAATCCCGAATCCCCGTGGTCCCATGCCCAGAGTACGGCCCCATGAGGTGCACATCCATCTCCCTCAGCTTTGCCAAAGCAGCCAGCCAGGGATGAACTCTGTTCCTGCCGTGACTGGCATCCCCACACCAGGTCTACTTCCAGCAGTCACTGAGTACAGAGAGAGCTAATGCAAAGCAGATTTTGCTCTTTTGTTTTGCCTAAAGACAGCTCTGTCTCCTTTGGTGTCCAGCTCAGATTTTCTGCTTCTCGGGTCAGGGTGTGTAACTTTTTCTCCCCTCCTTGCACCCTCTGTGGTTTGTCTAAGAGGCTGGAGGATACAGTAGAAGACATGGCTGGGAGATGTCGGGACACTTGCTCTTCCATTCTTACCATGCAAAAACTACTCAAGTACTGAAACATGCCTGTGACTTTTTTTTTTTGTTACATGCTGCATCCCTCAGCATATATACTGACTTCTTTCTAAGGTAGCATTTGGCCTGAGGAAGATCTGAGGGATTTAACAGAGGTGGCCCCCAGAAAGCATGCAGTAAAACCTCTCGTGAACTTTTGACCTGTGAACTGTACCGCCGACCTGTCAGGGAGGTTTGTGCAAGCTGTGATGGACGCAGGCGGGGATGGCTGCTTTGTCGGCGCTCACTGAGCCACACATTCCGGGCCAAGAAAAGTACGTCTTGCCCTAAGATCATATATTTATACAATCCTTGCGCCATTTGCATCCTTTCACAGGCAGCCCTCTCTGGGGCCTTGGCCCTAAACACCTGGATACCCAGGGGTCAGCGAGGAGCATGTAAACCCAGATTTTTTCTCTGTCTTTGTGTAGCCATCATCCCCATGCAAGGAGATGGGCTGAGGTATCTAGCGTGGGGCGTGCTCCGTGCAGCGCACTTGGTGCTGCCCGAAGCAGCTCATGCCTCTTACGACAGCAGCCCGGCTGGGGTGAGCCATCTTGCACAAAGATGTCTTTAGTGCGATGTGAGTGTGGATCTGCAGGAAGCTCGCCCTGCCTTCAGGCTTCACTTATGCCAAAAGAGGAAGTTTTTCCCACCATGTGCTCAAACTCCTCCCTCTCGAGCGAAGGCGGTGGGGTAGGAGGGAGAAGGGTGGCAGGCGGCTGTGCCTGCCCCGTGGTGGCTGTGAGTGACGACGTGTCTCTGTTTCCTTCCCAGGCCTCCTCCTCTGAGCGGCAGCCCAGTCATCTCCGACATCTCCCTCATCCGCCTGTCTCCGCACCCCGCTGGGCCCGGCGAGTCGCCCTTCAGCCCACCGCACCCCTACGTGGCACCCCACATGGAGCACTACCTCCGCTCTGTCCACGGCAGCCCCACACTCTCCGTCATCTCTGCTGCCAGGGGCCTCAGTCCCGCTGACGGTAAGACGCTGTGCTACTGGTACTACAGTGATTTTGAAGCTCACCAACACTGAAATTCCCCAAAACCCAGGGATTTACAGCTGCAAAGACTCTGCAGCTGCTCTCTGAAGTGGGATAGCTGTCTCTTTTTCTTTTCCTTTTTTTTTTCTTCCCCCCACTTTAACTACACATTTGTTTTGCATCATCGCACTGAGAAAGCAGAGCGTGAGAATAGCTATTACTGCTGGATCATATTATAAATATTTTGCTTAAAGTACGTTCCTTTCTGCAGTGCTCTCCGCTCTCTTATGAGCTTCCCTGCTCTTATTTCTCTACTGGGAACCCTGCTTCCCCCAAAGAGGGTCACAGTTGTTTCTGCTGCCTGGTCTGGCTGGGACTGATGTTGCAGAGATGAGGCAATCCTGGCTGGGTTTATCCTCTGTTGGCTTTGTGTCTCAGGGCAAGATGGCTCCCAGGTGAAGGAGAGAGGACATACTTTCTTCCTCCTTATTCCTGAGCTGCCCTGCAGCAGCTTTTAGGGAAGGTGAGGGTGTGTGGGGAGCTGGCATAGGGTGCTCACCGAGCTGGTGATGCTCTCCGAGCCACGGCAGACCCCTGTTTGGGGAGCTGGCGACAAAAAAGGCCAAGCAGGGAAAGGGGAAAATGCATGACTCCGCTTTCGCTTGGGGAGGTACAAGTCATGCTTTACTTCATTAGAAGTGCTTCATTACACGGTTGCAAAGCGGTTGGCTCAGTGCCCAGGGAGCAGCCGGGGTCTGAGGACCGGGTCTCAGCACACCGGGCAAACCCCAGCATCTCTCACCTCCCAAACCTCTGCAGGAACAAGCGGCCCTTGGCCGCTGCAAAGCAAAGTGCGCCAGAGAGCGCCAAGGCACCCAGATTAGTGTCTGGCAGCATGAAACCGTCTTCTATGGCAAAAAAAAACATCGCTAGGGTGATGGGGACATGCATGAGTCTTCTTCCCTCCCCCAAAATGTCATCCGAGCTCCCGGCCACCCGCTGTGGAGAGATCTGATGGCTGACATGCTTGTGCCCTGCCCCATCCTCTCCTTCCAAAGCTAGTTTTGTTGTTAGTGGTGAAAAAAAGACGTGTTTTGGGTCACTTTTTTGGTTTTTTTTTTTTGTTTTTTTAAGGCAGTGGTAAATAAGTTAGTGGGGCAAGCGGATGAGGAGGCAGGTTTGAAAAATTACAGCTGGGAGAAAGTGAGCATAATTGGCTTTGGCAGCCAAAATGGTTTTATGCTGCCAGACACTAAACCTAGCTCTATGCATTAGACCTTGGCTTTAATTTCCTCGCGCTGCTATCGGGAACTGGGCTGCATTTGTCTTTCCTTCCTAATAGGCAGGGATGTTAATGCTGACAGGGTTACTGCTGCCGGCGGGCTGGGCCCTCTCCCCCCTCCCTGGGGTGCCGGCTGCGTCTGAACAGGAGGATTATTAGAAGGGGGAACGAGAGATTGTTTATAAATTTGCGGAAATGGAGGAATGCAGAGGCCCCAGCTTAGTTTCTTTTGTCCGCAGAAGCACGCCCAAGCGCACGTCACGAGAGCCTTACGCGGAGCCGTGCGGCTGGGGCTGACGGGGGGCGCGGGGGGGAGACGGGGCCTCCAATGTCAGTGCCGAGG
>NW_009695082.1:63678-63881 GCF_000703405.1 Apaloderma vittatum | reverse complement strand
CTGAAGGAGCGAGGTCTCTTCGGGCTGCCGCCACCGCCGCCAGGAGCCAACCCCGCTGACTACTACCACCAAATGACACTGATGGCCGGCCACCCGAACCCCTACGGGGACCTCCTGATGCAGAGTGGAGGAGCAGCCAGCACAGCCCACCTCCACGATTACCTCAGCCCTGTTGACGGTGAGTAGCAGTCCGGGTCCTCCCC
>NW_009695082.1:42341-63475 GCF_000703405.1 Apaloderma vittatum | reverse complement strand
GGGTAGGAGACAGGCTGGTCCAGCAGGCAGGACATTGCTGCTGTCCTGCTGCTTTGGCCATGGGTGACCACAGCATGGCTGGGGGCAAGCTCCAGCTCCGGCTCTCTATCCCAGCCCACATTTAGCCTGGTTGGTGCCTGGGGAAAAGGCTGGCCATTTCCTTGCATAGCCATGCTTGGAACGATGGATCTCTTCTCTTGATTGGGACCTCTCAGGTCCCCACAGAGAAAAAGTATGTTAACAGGGAGCCACAGCGGAGAGTATGTGTTTAATACTTTGTGGGAGAAAAAAATAGCAGAGGTGCGATATTTATGTTAGTATCGGGCATTACAAATGCAGAAAGTTTTCACTCCTGGCTAAATGAAGAAGAAATAAAATCCTGTTAGGCAGTGCAGTGCTGAGTCACCCCTGCGGCCTGACTGCTGCCCCGCTGAGATGGGTAAAGACTATCTGGAAGCGTGTCTGAGGTCCAAATGGATTTCAGAATTGCTAGAAATTTCTTTCACTTCATGCCACATCTTGTAAGAGCTGAGGTTATGTAGATATTAGGGAGGGCAGTTTGGAGATTATTTCTGCTGCAAGAAAGAGAAGTCTCAGCTCGACTTTCAGATACCGGCTTCTGTTTCCTCAACTGCCTTCGGATTTGCCTGTGGACCATTATAATTTCTGGAGTGGAGATCTGCATCGTTTCATTACCGCTTCAAAGTTTCTGTTGTTGAGCTTTTAAGATGAAAGACTTTGCGGTCTTGCTGCTCCATAAAGTGACTGGTTTAGAATGATAAAAGCTTTTCTGGCTGTTCAGTGATGGGGGCTTATAGATATTTCTAACAAAAAAACAATTTCTCATCTGCAGCTGCTGCGGAAGTTTTACCTGAATAGTCATTTTCTGCAGCCAGTTCCTAGATTTATTGGGAACCTGGATCCCAGACTGAAAGGGAGAGCACATGCTCCTTGGGACCATCCTGCCCTAACACCCAAAATATATTCTGAGCTTCTCTGCTACAAAGCAGATGGTCCATAAGATCACTCGGTCTTCCTTCCAAAGAGTTAATGTCTGTGGTTATAGCGGATGGGTGCAAACCAGCCCTGCCAAGTTCTCCTCAGGCTTATGAACAAGACTCTTTCCTCCTTGCCTCCTTATTAGTCCATCTCTGACCAGCAGTGCCTCGCTGAAGTGGCAGATAAACAGCCAGTGAGGGAAGCAAACACAACTGTTTTCATACTAGCAGGGTCTGACTCTCAGCACACCAAGATGCTCGTCCTCTGGTTTGCTGAAGATCAGTATTTATCTGAAGTCGTCTGAGATATTTCCCTTGGCAGAAGACTCTCTTACTGCTTGCCTTCTCTTGAAAACAGCTCTGGAGTAAATCATGTATCAAAGGTCCTGATTTCATGCAGCCAAGCTCATAACCATTATTCACTAAAAAGCCGGGGCTCACCAAGCATTTATTTTGATCTTTTGGTAAAGCTTTGTTGATGAGTTTACTGGAAAACTTCTTCTGGGCCTTCACTTGCTCTGCGTGAGATGAAAACTTTCAAACATCATGAGGATGTGACATGAGACACTGGAATGCTACTTTTTAAGAATGCTACTTTTTAAGCAGCAGCCCAGTGCCAGCCACTGGTGTACTTGTTTGGGTTTATCCATCAGCCAGAGAGAAGAGAGAATTGTGCATTACCAAGGCAGAGACTTAAATAGATGGCTCTGAAATGCTGGCTGAGGAACCAGTGTCCCTCTCTTTTTTAGAAAGTAATTTCAAAAATTTAAATCAGCAGGGCCTAAGTAAATAGTTGAACAGATAATTTAATAAAGCATCCTCTTATGGTGCTATTCAGAGACAAGAATATTTGTAGCATGCCTAAAACCCCAAGGAGTCACCACCTCACAGCATCTGTCATTCAGAAAGTCCTTTTCTTCCTAGAGAGAGCCTCAGAGCATAAGAACTTTGCAAGAATTAGTTTGCTGAAAATGCAGGTAGCTCGTTTTAAACCGCACATGCCCCACCATCACACATCTGTGATAACACTGGCACCTGCGAAAGAAAAAGCAGTGGATAAGCACGTACTAAAACTGGCTTTCTGTGTCTCATGACCTCCAAACATCTGCAGGTTGAATGCGTGGAAGCCCGGACACTGGGAATGGTAGTGCTTCCACAGACACTACCTGGGCCCTTCTGAGAGCTGTAATTGCATTTCTTGGAGAATTTCTCAGTGCTTTGATGTTTGTAGGTGTTTTTGCCATCCAACCAGGTGTCTAGGCTGGAGCTTGTTGGTACTGGCCATGTGTCAGGTCTGCTCAGTGTTTAAGTCGTGACTGAGTTAGGGTGCTCCAGAGCTGCATCTCTTAGCAGGGTTCTCACTGTGCAGCTGGAAGTAGAGACACCACAGAAGTAGAATAAATTTAAGTATTAAGCACGAGACTGCTGAGGTCTTCAGACCAGTTCCAGTGGAGATGAAAAAACCCTTCAGTTAGCTGTCCTCTTTCATTCTGTCATCCAAACAGGGACTCCAAATCCAAGATCGGAGTTTGAATCCAGGCTTGCATCCATTTTCTGGAAAACCTACACTTTCAAATCAAGAGTTACCTGCTTTCCAATTCACAACACTGCTGGTGGGGCACTTTTGAGACTAATTTACACGATCT
Organism: Apaloderma vittatum; assembly: GCF_000703405.1. Lineage (NCBI taxonomy): Eukaryota > Metazoa > Chordata > Aves > Trogoniformes > Trogonidae > Apaloderma > Apaloderma vittatum. Next base: position 60,831 of record NW_009695082.1, on the reverse strand, counting down.
GTTCACCAGATCAAAACAATCTTTTGCATTTCTGTTCTAGAAGTGAGTGCCACATGGTGGATTATTCCAGGTGACAAAGTGGTTGCACAAGAGCATCCCTGGGGCAGTAAAGACTGGTTGGGAGCACAGATGAACCTGGAGATGATCACAACTTTCTGAACATGTTTAGTACATCCAACTTTTTCTTTTCCTAAGCACAAGGGCTCCCATGATTACCCTCAGCACTTCAGGAGATTCTGTTTGCTCTCAAGAGAATTGTATCCGGACTGACTCAGTGCTTGTATGGTTATAGCCCTGTACATCTCAAGATATCAAAGTACTGTACAAATCAAAGCTCATCCATCATTGGAGACCCTGAAGAGAAAGGAGATTAAATGATCAGTGAGCAGAGCAATGGCAGCTCTAGGAACAAGATCTAGATCTTTGGAATAAGACTCTCATGGCCAAAGTGGGAAGCAGAGATCATCTTTAAATCCATCACTTCTGTCTTCACAGTGTCAAAAGTGTGATTGGGTTGTCCATGCTGAGTCAGGGAATGGGGGAAGAACATCTTCAGCTCAACTTGCGCTCAAGTGGCACCTCATAGAGGTAGTCACTCAGGTCAGGAGGGCTGTATAGATGTGTGTGTGCAACCTTACATTTACTAACAGCAGGGATGACCCAGTGATGTCATGGCATTTCATCCAGTTCTGGAGCTAGAGGGAGATCCCTGCTCTGTTTCTTGCTGCCTGGTGCATGGCAGTGGTGAATGTCTTGACTCAGGACCAGCAGTTTAACTGGGAAAAGGCTTTGTTCAGCCGAGCATAGCCAACGAGCTAGCTGCTGGCACAGTTGCCTGGGATGTGGGCAGATCATCAAGCAGGACTTTATTTCCCCAAGTCAAACAGTGATTCAGCTTCACTGGCCTCTTTCAGCCAGTGTTGTTGGAGCCTTTCTACCTCAAGTAAATGATTTAATAGCCATCGGGGTAAGGAACAGGGCTGGCAGTGCAGCCCAGTGGTTACTGCAGTCCGCAGGCATATGTCTGGGAGAGGTGAGCTCAGGACTTTCCTACAGCAGGTTTATGTGAAGCCACTGCTCCATCAGGATGGATGGAGAGAGCCCAGACTCACGGCAACTGAGGCAAGAAGCGCCTCTCATGGGACTTGAGGGACCAGCAGCTCGGGGTTTGCAGACTGGATATGCTGGATCTCAGATGACTTTCCAAACAAGCCAGCTGTTGGCTACTCTGGGCAGACGGCACGCCCTGTAGTCGCTTTCTTAAAAACCCTGAAATATTTTTATTTTTTTCTGTTGTTTTCTTTGTCGCAGCACAGAATGGAAACTTGCTGAAATCTCAGAAAATGTTCAGAGGATGGGAAACAATTTCCCACCCATTTCTAGCCAGCAATGCTGTTTTCCTCCCCAGAAAAAATGTGTGCAGAGGAGAGAAAAGGTCCCAGAGCATCCCATAAGCGCTCTGTCTGGAATCCTGCTGCACTCTGGTTTCTAAAGAATTCAATTTACATATGCAAGTTCGGTCGTCTAAACAGTTACCTTGTGGATTGGGAGTACAAGAATGCAGCCTTGTCTTTCAGCAAGGATTTGAGAGAAGCATTGGTATTCCTTGAACTGCAAAGTTGATCGGCCTGGGGAGGGAAGAAAGAAGAGTCCCAGGACAGTGTCTGGTGCCAGAACAAATGTCCAGCATCTGCTGCAGTCTAAGTAAGACGTGTGGTGCTGCTGCAGAAGGGGAGAGGGCAATAAGGAACTGGCTATGTGAAGAGTGTTTGTAGTTTATTGCTTCTGCTTACTGATTAAAGGATCATCCTGTGTTTTTATGCTGCCTTTGGATTTAATTGCATGATGGGAGGAGGGGGATGTTTCTGTACACTTTGGGTGGGGTTTTCTTGGTGAGTAACCTGGAAGCGGGACTGTTTTAATAATGTGAATTTGTCTCAGGGCTTGGCTAGGGGATGCAGAGGAAGGAGTGGCTCTGGCTGTGTTTCAGTGAGGAGTTGGGGCTGAGCCATCTGCAGCCCATGTGCTTTACATGCTCATCCATTTGGAGGCAGATTCCCCCCATGTTCCTCTGCAGTCAGGACCTTAAGGAAGTGCCTGGGATTTCCTTGCCCTGAAGGAGCTTCAAAGGAGCTTTCACTTAGTGCCTGACGTTTCCTTTCAGGAGAGCCTTGCCGGCGCTATTTCTAGTGTGACATGAGGTCTGAAGTCTCCATCCAGGAAAACCATCTCTCGTAATGTCCCTCTGATGGCCCAAGGCCATGTTGAGTGTTCAGAGCAGGAACCTCTGCTCCTGCCTCCCACGTGAGCCAGGGTCTAACCCTGCCCTTCAGCGTGACACCGCTGGGAACAGCTGCGGGGGGCAGATCACAGGCTGCCACATGCGTAGCAGTGACCATTTGGCTCATCACTTGCCCGTTGTGCGTAAATATAAATTTGAGAAGAAAAGCCCAGTTTCCGAGCAACCCCTGGATGTGATAATTCATAGACGCTGTAAGAAATTGCCAAGGAAACCTTTACTTTTTACCAAGAAATCTGGACTTTCCTCCCAGCTCTAGCCTGGGACGTTTGGCATACATTGCCAATGTCACTGAGAAGTTCAACCTTGAATTCAGTGCTAGTTCAGAAATGGAATATTTAACGGCCCCCCACCCCAGGGAGAAATTACTTTCAGTTTTGAGCTGTGGTGTTTACATTTACTCTGCAAAGATAATGCTGCTGTAATGTGAAGCTTTTTCTACTGAGAAGTTATCCTAGGCAGTTTTAAAAGGTTTCTTAAAATATATGGATTATATTTATTCTCTAGCATGTTTTCCAAGTGGGAAAGCATTAGTTTGAAAGTAAAGGTAGGATACCTCAAACAGGGAGCCTCTAGGTCTGCCTTTAACCTTGTGTTTGTTCCATGTTCCAAAGTCCATAGAAGTCAATGGGAAGTATCTGCTGGCTTTAACAGCAAGATTCAAGATGAGAGGTAGAAGTAGCAGAACAAATTGCTGCAGGAACAGCCACCAGCCCTTCTGGGCATGCTGTAAATTTGCTGCCCTGGAAATATTATCAAACACTAGAAGAGGCAACAATACAAATTATCTCATGGAGTTGTCTTGTTTCTTGTTTTGCTGTGTGTGCTTTGGCCCTTCTTTCTGGACTCAGATGAGAGTTTTCCTACCTCTCAGTAGTATTCAAGGGAAGGAAACTGAAGGTGTAAAACGTCCCCATCTGAGGTACAGAGAAGTTAATTTTAAAACCTGAAACACTGGTAAATGAGTGGAGTGAATTTTAAAGTAATTTCCTACTTTTATTTCAATGTGTGACTTTTAAAAATTCATTTTAACCTATGGTGATTTTAGGTTTCTGAACAAAACATCTTCTAGAACAGCAACAGAAAAATATCATGGACTTTTGTTTTTTTTTCTTTCGAGAGTTTTGAAGGGATATCCTGGCAGTTTGGAAACTTCCCCCCACATATTTTCCAAACATCAGAGAAGTCTTGAAACTAACCCTGTTCGTTTTGATAAGTCAGCATTTTTGAAGGGGAGATGAGAGAGTGCTAGTGATAAATCCTCCTGAGGCTCTCCATCTCTGTGTCTGAAAAATGGATCCTGCCTTCATTTACTTTTCTGCATACAGTCACTGCTAAAGAAGTTGCATGTGGTTTCTCCTTTGAAACATCACTGAACCTCAGGCAACAGAGGATTTTTACCTACATATTCAAGGGGCTGTCAGTCGGCTCTTACTGAACACCTTGCCTATGTGTACAGCTACACTAACGCTTCGCTGCTGCCTGGTATCATTCAGTGTTCATGCTCGGTGTCGTTGGGTCAGGGGGTTAGGTCAGGCCAATTTTGTTATTAAGAATGATACCAGTGCAGCTGTTTTTGCATCTGATTTTGAACAATAATAATTTTGAAAAGGTTCCCTCTTCCCGAATGCTTCTTCGTGTGATTAAACTCCTTTTCCGTTTCCCAGACGCTTCCCTCCCCAGGCACCCTGGGCAGGCTGTCATTGAGAAGAGAGGAATTGTTCAGCCATAGCACGATTTTAGGTCACAGCTTTCTCTGGAAGCCCGCAAGACGTAAGAGGCGTTTGTGTAAAGCATAAGCCCAACCTATTGGATCTACTATCAAACATTTTAGAGAGCCCACGGTACTCACAAGATCTAAATTAGAGCGGACGCTAATGCAATGCATATTACTGGTTTTGGACTGGAGAATTCCCAGGCCAGCTTGCAAATCTGACAGCTTCCAGCAGAGTTTTACATGGGGAAAAAAATGACGTACCTGTGTGCAGTGGGGAGGGATGTCCATGTTGTTTGCACTGCTAAAACCCAGCTTTCTGTTGGACATCAGGACTTCTTCCCTCGGCAAATTAATGGTGACCAATGGCTGAACCAGCACTGTGGACATAAATCATGGGAAGGAGCAGCGAGAAATGAGTACAAGGCTTTTCTTTCTATTTAGTAATTTATCAAGGGAAGTGGCACATTAATAAACAGATCTCCCTTGAGGTGTGGGAATAACAGAGATAAATATGACTGTCAAATCTGGCCTGCTTCCTTCTGTTAGAGAAGGAGGAGACTGTGGGAATGCAAATGCAAAAAACTGTATCTGGAAAGACGCCTATTATTTGTAGGACAGCAACACAACTCGGCTGAGCTGGAGCCTCATCGTGCTTGGTGCAATACATACAGAATAAAACACAAGCCCTAGCTAAAGGAGCTCATCTAAATAGATGACACTGGGAAACAGGGACACAATAAGAAGCAGGAACTTGCTCAAGCTGATGTGGCTGGGCAGGACTGGGAACAGCACCCAGGTCTTCCCAGGTTATGGCCTATGTATTGAGTGAAGAGGAGGCCAGAGGAGGAAAAAACCCCACTTTAATTAGTTCAATTCCATGAACACATAAATATGTTCTGAACAGAACACAGTTTTGTTCATTATGATCTAGACCCAAGCAACCCTCATGTTGGCTCTTTCCAGGGTTGTGGCAGGGCCCAGATTCCATGAATCAGATGAGATGTTTGGGAATGCTCCACTGCAGCCTTTAGGCAGGTCCAGCCTGAGGGGAGTCCACTTGCTCATTTTGGATTTGTGTCCCTATTGCCTTTACGAACTAGCTCCTCCTTTTACAGCTCCCAGAAGTGCCACTCGCACCGTGGCAGAACGGGGCTGGAGTCTGCCAGCTGCAAGCGTTAAGAAAGTTTAGGTCTACTCCCTCCAAATCATGGGAAAGGAGGTGATTTTCACAGATCACTCTGTGCTCTTTCTGTTTGCGGTCTGACCTTGACTCATGCTTTCTAGCATCTTCCTGCCCCACAAGGCTGTTTGCAGTAGTTATAGAAGACACTGTAAGAAGAACGTGTTCAGCCAGTGATCTGATTTTTAGGAGAAATTCCCAGTAGTGTCAGGATCGCAGTAAAGGCATTGCAGCTAGCAACTCTTGAAGCTTCTTAGGTGCAGGACGAAAGTCACAAGAGTGTTTGGTTCAAGTACCAGCTTAGCCTTGAACTTAAGTGAGACCATGGGCAAGTCATTTATCTTGTGCAATGAGGGACATTATGGGTAATAAGGGGATTGTGGTACGAAACCCCATAGATTACACAGCACCAAAGCATGGTAATGACAGAGCCACTTAGGTACACGGGTGAGTCATGTGGAGACTGGGAGACTGCAGCCCAGCCACTGGTCTTAGGGAAATGTTGACACAAACTTATCTGAGCCAACACAAATCAAGGAACTACTTGGTCACGCTGGTAGGTTATATTTTACCTCCTTGTACAACCCATTCACCCTCTCTCATACCAGCTCTGTCACCAGGATGGAAAGTTTATGCTTTTGCAAAGTGCCAGGCTTGTATTTGGTGATCTGCAACCAAAATCAGTCCCTTCAACCAAGTAGAGGAAAATAGCTCTCATATTGCCTGTCTGAGCAAGTTACTGTTTTGTTCACAGTATTTAAGAGGATATACCCACAGCAAGCTTTCTGGGGAGACTGCTGCTGGAGAAGTCAGGTAGTAGTACGGTGCTGTGCTCAGGAAGGAGCTGGAGCAGCTGAGCCCTCCTGCACCTTGGGTGGATGATGGGAATTATTAGCTGGACCTCATAGCAAAGTGGCATATTTTACCCTTAGAAGCCTTTTTCTTCTTGTTTAAATAGGCGACCTAAATGCTGCTGTCATTGCTTTGGAGGGGTAAGCCATTCCAGGCAGCGCTAGGGCTTGGCAGGCTTTGAATCTGGTACCCTGATATCGGGAAAAGTTGCAATACGCCCCATCCCTGGGTCCAGTCCATGCCACCCTGGAGATCTGCAGGTGGGTCAGGCCTGGGTAGAGTTTCCTCTGGATTAAGTCAGTCGTTCCAGTCAGCAGTGCCGAAACACTGGAGGAGGCCAAGTTTGTACAGTAGTAACTCACCATGTATTGCAGATCCACAAACAGGACTGGCAGGGTTGGAAATGACTTCATGCCCGAAGAATGATTGACAATTGCTAATAGGGTCCAGGCACTGGCAGGTCCCTTCGGAGGGGGAGAGCTTGAACTTTGTGCCTGAGCTGCCAAATTGGTTTTCTTAAAACTCTTCATTTACTTTCGGGGCTCCTGGAGCCTCGCCTCCTTCATTAATTGGATGGTCAGCATTGTGCTCGCGCTCGTTTGGTTTCCGCTCCCTCCGCACACAAGCACACACACCATTTCCAAGGGTCGCCCTGGCTCTGACGTGCAGCTCTTCTGACCCGCTGCTCCTGCCACCGAGTCAACGGGGACGACTGTGCTCATGGAAACTTTGCGGGGCCTTTTCCCTTTTAATTTAAAGTCAATTTAGTGCCGATGAAAAGGAGGTGATGGGCAGGCTTCTGTTTATCCCCTGAGGAGGGCGAAGCTAGCGACAGCCGCAGTGCCACCTGACCCCTGCCATTCAGCGCCCGGCAGAGAGGAAACTTCCCATCAAAGTGCAGCTGGTCCCTGCACTGGTCCTGGCTCCCAAACATCCCACAACAGTCACGCCCGCAGCAGGTCTCAGCACCTCCCACCCTGCTGCAGGAAGGGAGCAGCCCGCTGGTTTTGCCTGACAGAGTCTCTCTTTCCTACAGTTTCCCGGTTTTCGAGCCCACGGGTGACTCCAAGATTAAGCCGAAAACGAGCCCTGTCCATCTCCCCGCTGTCTGATGCCAGCATCGACCTCCAGACGATGATCAGGACCTCCCCAAACTCTCTCGTGGCATATATCAACAACTCCAGAAGCAGTTCAGCGGCGAGTGGTTCCTACGGCCATTTATCTGCCGGGACAATCAGGTAAAGCTCTGGGATGGGCTCAGTTCAACTGCATAACCATCCCTCCAAAAGGAGGGGTGAACCCCCAGCAAGGGAGCTCTTCCCTGCCTCGCAACCTCTGCTTCTGTGCATCGGGGCTGTGTAGTCACCACCTGGTTTTATATGTAGAAGGGTACTTTGTGGTATACGGTGGTGTTTGGGTGGTTTTTTCCTGAATTAGGATTATTGGTTACCACGTTTTGAGTAATTACCGTCTGATCGTGCCTTCCTGTAAGCAGAGACAGAGAGTAAATTTATCTAATAAAATACTCATTGTGAGCGGTTGGACTGGTTAGGAAACCCTCTAGATTTAAGAGATTGCCCTAAAGTATTCTCCAAGTTATTGGCCCACATTCTTGAACAAAATGTTGTCTGGGTGGATTGAAGAGCCTAATTCTGAAAACATACTTGAAACAAATCTAGGCCCTTGAGTAAAGTTTTGTTCAAATCTTAATTAAAAAGCACTTACACTAAGCAGCTCACTGTTGTCAATTCCTACCATGATTGCTTCACCCAGGTTTCACAATGTTATTCTTTTTATTACTTAACTGTTAAAAATGTTAGACCTAATTAACGCTGATGTCGCAAAGCAAGGGTTTATAAAGATCACGCACTCTCAAAATTTGTAGGGGAAAACAGAGATATTGCCGTTGGTAACTGTAACATTGATTTTATAAGTTACTTTATCCAGCAGCATCATTTAGAAATTGACTGTAAAATCAAACATAATGGTAACTTTAATAAATTACAACTCCTTGTCTGGTAATCATATTTTTCTTGTCTTTCCATCTGCTGTTGTTAACTGGGCATACCTGTAGCATCTCATCTTATACTCAGATTTTAAGATTTTCAGGGTAGAATCTGGTATTTTCAACAAATCAGTAGAGAGCAGAGCCTGTCCTAATGGCCAGCTCTTGGCCTCCAAGGGAATAATTAAGTAGTAATAAAGAACTTTAAACTCTTCTTGGTGTTCTAAAGGTGTATCTCAAATGTCAGGAATTCTAAAATGGGTTACATATATAACAGAATAACTGTCAGCAATTTGGGGTGAAAAGACTTTTTTGTTATTATTTTAACAATGTTTCAGCAGTAGGAATTAAATCCTTTCTCACCCGTTCAGACCCATATCCTAGTAGCACTTTAGAAAGTCATTTTTGGACTTGCTGTAACATAACAAAGCTGTGCAGCAGCCTGCCATCACACCTCATTTGCTGCAGCACGTATTTAACTCCTAGAACTCTTTTACACTGTCGTGAATTTTGTCATTTATTCTTCTGGTCAAGTTGTCATTAACTGGTTTGGAACAGAAATACTAATTTTATGGTCACCGGCAATAAGTATTTTCTCTAAAAGCCAAATTGGAAATGAAGCGTGTTGCTAATTATGGCCCTGTTTTCTGAGCTTTCACACTGTGGGCAGTTTTAGTGATGTGAGACAAAATGCCGTCAGGGTAAAGGTTCAGGGTGGCCACCTCTTAAAAATGACAAATGATAGATTTTTGGGCTTAGAGTCTACGGTTTGTGCATCACCCACCTGAAGTACAGGGAGCAGAGCTCCTCTCGTGATTCTCCCTCTCTGCCGAGAGGTCTCAGCCCTGGGAGTGAACCTCTTCCTTCCGAAAGCAGAGCTTTGGTTTTACTGCTGTCAGCTGCTGCATCCTGGCTCAGACCTGTTGCCTTCAGTTAGTGCCCAAGCAGCCAGGAGCTGGTGGTGTTTCTGGTCTCTGCTGACCTAGATTGGAGCTGAACCAGTGACCTACATATGAAGGGTGACATACTTCAGTAGTCCCCTGAGCCAGCACTCCCCTCACCTGAACACACAGAAAAGTGCATGGTTTTGGACTATGTAAAATGGATAGTTATTCATCCCTACTGTGATCTGTGCCAGGTGAGCCAGGTGATTGCTGGTTTTACCCAGGGTAGCATAACCCCAAGGTTGCAAGTCTGCAGAATAGTTCTGCCCAGCAAAACCCAGGAGCCGTGGGGGCTGCAAAGGCAGATGTGTCCGAATCCCATCCTCTTCTGCACTCCCTGCCAAGGGCTTTCTCTGTTTTTAGACATAGGAAGCAAAGAAATTACAACCACTCTGAAACATGGGTCAAAATGATTCACAAGTTTACTGAGGCACACGCGAGACAAATCCTGTCTTTGCAGTAAAGCAGGCTGTCAGGCTTATCGTGGCATTGAAGGCATCTAGCTGGAGCATTGCAGCCTGTCTCCTGGAGACTCCATGAAGCCAGACCTGAATCAGTCACGAGATAATGTGGTAAATATTGTTTAAGATAACTCCTCATCATTTTTCTTCTTCCTATTGCTGCAGTCCGGCGTTCAGCTTCCCCCACCCCATTAACCCCGTGACATACCAGCAGATCCTGACCCAGCAGAGAGGCCTGAGCTCAGCCTTCGGACACACTCCTCCTCTGATCCAGCCGTCCCCGACCTTCCCCCCGCGGCAGCACATGGCAGTCATCTCAGTCAACCCACCAGCAGCACAGATCAGCAGCAACAGCAACTGCATCTCTGACTCTAGCCAGGTAGGGATGGTCATCCTGGCTCTCTCTGGGCATCACACAGGGAAATGGAATCACGTTCTCCATGGGATGACTGCTGCCCATCATGGTGGCTGTGGGAGTCTCTCTTTCTGCTAACGCTCTCGCTTTACATTGCTTTTTCTTCCTCCTGGCAAAGCGTTTATGGACTAGTCACAGCCAAATATTGTGCTCACCTCCCTTCCTAGCACGTAGATGTATCTACCCATGCAGGAACCAAAGGCCTTGATCTGTCAAGGCGTTGAACGTGATATGCAGGGTCATCTCAGGCAGCAAATCTCCTTGAACACCTATTATGTGCTATTGAAACCAAGAGAATTCAGCACATGCTGGAGTATTTTTACCAGATAAGCACCTGAACACTGTAAATCAAGCTTCATCAGTTCCTTCACCAATCCTTCCTTCCGTTTTTCTACTGACATGAATGATGCCAATGGTCTTAAAACAACTTATTCCTTTGCTCTTTAACAAATAGGCGCATCCTAGCTAGGACCTCTAGCCATTTTATTTACTGTTCCTTCTTTTCCAGTAGTTTCTCTCTTGGGTATCCTTGCTGTTGATTTTTACTGTTAAGGTTTTCAAAACCATTGGCTAAATTCTGAAAACTAGGAATGCTGTGATGTGTATGAAATCCCATACCTCTAACGCATCCTCGCAAATACCTGTGAGTTCACACAGGCATGTGTACACAAGCCCTCCACATCCACAGGGTTGGTGAATATCCCTAGCACATTTTTCATCATTTTTCCCTCCCATTTTTCTTCCCTGGAAGCTTAAATTGCAGGGTTTTTTCTCCCCAAAGACGTATTTCACCTCATTTCACACCCATTTCACATTGTTGTTTTAGTTGTATCAACTGAACTTTTCAGACTGGTTTATTGTTTTAGGGTTTCTCACGGCTGCTGCACTGCAAACTGTTTGTTATTGAAGGTTATTTGATTGATTGGTTTTGTTTTCTTCTTACAAACTGGCTACCAAAATAATGTGGCTAGCGGGAGTTACGCCTCTGTTTAATAACTTGCAGGACCAATCTTGAGCAATTAGCAAGAGTATATTTAAAATGTTAATGTTCCAATTTTATGGACATACAATAGGATGTTTTTTCACCTGAAGTTGCTCTCATTTTTTAAAAGCTTAGCAAAATATACACATAGCCTTTCATGCACCCAGCACACAAGAGCCCTTGCCTGTAATCAGAGCCCCCCGCTCCCCCCAGGAATTAATTTTCTCAACAAATCATTTCATGACATTGAGAAATAAAGGCATAGCTTGGATGGAGGTTGCGTAAGGTTTTGGTGGCTTTGACAGAGACTGGATCTCTCTGAAACAGAGCAGTAGTGGCAAAGCCAAGCTCACTGGTGAGACTGCAGAAACTCATGCTGCCCCTTCTCTCTCTTCCATCTCTCTGCTTCCGCAAACCCACACGGTCTCGTTTTCATGTGAAACTGGGACAGCAGACCCAATCCTCTGTTGACTCCAGCCACTCCTGAAGTTCAACCTTGACTGCTTTTTAAGCTAATTTTTAATGAGGAGGTGGACTCCAGTCTCTCTGTCACCCCAAATCCCAGTGACACCTCTTGCCTGGTTTCTCTCTCCCAGAGCAAGCCGAGCAGCGAGTCGGCCGTGAGCAGCACAGTCAACCCAGTGATCAACAAGCGCAGCAAAGTCAAGACTGAAGTCGAGGGCTTGCCCCCAGCGTCCCCAACCACACAGGTAACGTTCCTGGTGTGAGGCATGGGAAGGCAAGGCAGCAAGCTGCTGTGTCTCATCATCTTTGGGAACAACACTCTTGACACCTTTTGCTGCAGCTGGGAGCAAGGCATCAAAGTCTGCCAGGCAGGCAGGTGTCTCCTGGAGCATGAAAGCCAGCAAGGTACAGGGCAGAGCTGCAGTGACTGAGTGAAGCATTCAGTGGGACTCAACCTGCAGTTATTGTGCTTGGATAGAAAAAAAAGGAGGGAGGGAGTATTTCAGGGGTGATAATTCAAAAATTATGTCTGAGTGTTCTGTACTGCAAAACAAGCAGAATAAGAGTCTCAAAGCAAACAGATTACAAGGGAATCTTGCATGTAGGTAGAAAGCTTGTGAAAAAAAAAAAGGACAACTTCTTGATTGAACAAGGAATTGCTTCTAGAAACATTCTTTACACTGGTGACACAACATTTGACACCAAACAGGGCCCAAAGGCCTTTGCTTTCTTTCCGGAGCTCTGTGATTGCAAACTGTTTAATGGTTGACAGTATCCATCTGACCGTCCTTTATCACAACTGTAAACTATCAAGAGTGCTCTGGGCACTTCATTTTCATGAAATATTAGTCTGTGTTATTGTCAAGCGAACGGAACAGTTGATGACAAATTTCTTCTTCTGCCCTGGTTCAGGAGCAGGTCTCAGCATGATGCATGGGGACAGCAATGTGTGCAGTCATCGGGGGGCTGGTAAAATTGATGAAGATAACATATCAGGGAAAGATAAATATGCTGTAGTCAGCATGATTAGGGCACAGAGACACCTCTCTGGAGCTTTGAGTTTAGGAGTGCATCTACATGCTGCTGCAAAAGCACATGCCCCGAAAAACCAATCAGGCCACCACCCAGGCTAATCGGGCCACATGTTTATTTTTTGCAGCAAATGAAAAAAGATTGGAAAGCCATCACCTGCTTTCTCAAAGCATCTGTAGCAGAGGAGCTGTGGGACAGCCAGCTGCTCGCTCAGTGGCCATCATCCTCTGTTCTCTGCTCCGATGTGAAGAGTCGTGTGCCCAGCTGCACGGAGAGCTTGGACAGCATCAGCCTGGCTCACCCTTGCAGCCCTGCCCCAGGGTTTCATTCACTGGGTTTTACGTGAAATGAGCACTGAAAGAAGGAGGAGGGGCAGTTTAAAGTGGTGCAGGGAGGTCTCATTAGAACAGCAAGGTGAAATTAAGAGGAAAATGCATGCGGGTCATCTGATAGTCCCTAATGAGGAGATCTGTGAAGTAATACCGCAAGGGAAATGTAGGCTTCATGTCTTGCAGCATTTCAGTATTGACTGGGAAATAGCTGGAAAGTACCCTGTAGGAGACAGCCCATTCTTGGCAAGGAGAACAGATTAAAAGAATGAGCGTAGTGGGTGTCTCCTCTTCAGTTAGTCTAAGCAACAGCAACTTGTTAAATTTGGAGATTCCTCTTCTGCAGGAGACTGTGCTGAAAAGTTGAGTTGCAGTCAGTTAATTATTGACTGATACATTTTTTTGAAGAGTATGAAGCTCATCCATCCCAAAAAAAGCATGCGTGTGTTTTGTTTTGGAAATGCTGTGCTGGAAACGCCTCATGTGAGTTGTGGTTTGGGTGTTTAAAATCCTTGGCCAGACAGTATCTCCCATGATGGCTTGTGCTATAAAAAATGCAATCCAGACGAGATTTGTGGGACACAGTGGAGCACTAGGCATGAGAGACTTGAGTTACTGTACTCTTATGATACCGCAATAGCTCCACTATAGATTCAGGTTAATGTTGAACTAGCCAGAAATGAAACAAGTTAATCCTCTTCAACACATTAAACTGGTATCAATTAAAATTTTCCAACAGAAAGCAAAAAAAAGGTAGCAAAATAAGAATTTTAGTGGAAAATTTTACTTTCCCAGAGACCACATTTTGTGTGAAGATAAATGTTTCAACAAAAATCGTGTTCACAAATCAACCAAATAGGAAAAATAAGCTGCTGTTTGAACTATCTCAGACTATTTCTCTGGGCTTTGATATAGGTTGAACCTCCAGAAGTCTTTCTGTAACTTACTACAGTTTCCTGTCCCAAGAGACACGTTACAAAATATTTATTTTTGTTTTAAATTAAGACCTAATTAAAACAAATCTCTTCCTCTCCGTATCTAAAATTTGAATTGAGAAGTCAGAGCTGGCATGAGCTGGTTAATGAAAATTGTTGACCTTTCATACAGTACGTCTCACTTTCCAAGCCATATAATGCTATTAAGTCATTAATCATTGCAGCCCTCAGTAGGCATTGGGAAAATGTTGGTGAGGAAGGAGATGGCAGCCAGATAAGTCCGTCTGAGCAGGTCAGAGGCAGTTTGAGATGGATCTGGCTGTGTCTGCACACTTATGGGGCCAAGTGGAGGATCAGATCATGAGGCACAGTGTCTGATGTGGTCACTCACCCCAGATGCTCCTGTCTAAAGCTGCCCTAGAGGCGGGATGCTCTGTGCTGGGCAGTAGTAGTAACTGGGAGGAAAGGGAATGAAGGGGGTCAAAACCTGCAGGGTTTTGTATTGTTAAATTCCCAAGCCAATATTGGCTGCTGATTGCCTTGTCTGTAGTGCAGGTGTCTGACACATTGAGAGCCGACAGTTGTCCTTACCTCTGAATCGTACTAATTATGTTGTATGTTACACTATTGTGTAGGTACCGATGCTTTAATCCTCATAGCAGCCGTAACAAAAATTTTCTGTGCTTCATTTAGCACTGAGGAGCTGGCTAGACAGAGAAGTTAAGGAGAGAGCTCACAGCGTGCTCAGCATTAAAGTAACTCATTTGTGAGTCCAGAGCCCTTGGAGCTCAGCCCTGCAACCCACTCATCACTGGGTTTTGCTCAAACTTCAAAATTTCCCTCTCTCTGAGGAGTGCTTTGAGAGCTCGCTACTTTGTCCCTGTGGAGCACCCTGCGGGTATAAATCTTTAGGTGAGGATTATGTATAATTTTCTCATCCATTGAAAGATGCAGAAAACAGGACCCACCCCCCTCCCCAATCCATGTCAGATGAGTGTTGTAACCACTCTTACTGCTGTGCAGTTTCTTCATGCTCATATTTCCCCACTCACCACAGATCAAAAGTTTTGCTCCAGCAAAGAACACAACCAAAGGTTAAAAGCCAGCCTTTTCCTTCCTGCAGTTTTTCCTGGGACTACCCATGACCTCTCTGGAGCCAGGCACTCCTGCAACTATGACTTTGGGGTGTTTCATGTCTTGTCATTAACTCTGATCCATTTCTACCAAAACTCTGTAATTCATTATTTCACAGTAATCAAGGATGTTATGTTGTCACAACGAGTACGGTTTTGTGATCAGTTGATACCTGCCCTGTAATCTATGACTGACGGAGGAATTCAGATGAAAGAAGTTCACCTTGTACAATGCACCATTGTGTGTTGCAGGAGCATCTGACAGACCTGAAAGAAGATCTAGATAAGGACGAATGTAAACAGGAGCCTGAAGTTATTTATGAGACAAACTGTCACTGGGAAGGGTGCACAAAGGAATATGACACTCAAGAGCAGCTCGTCCATGTGAGTAATGGTTGGGAGGAAACCCCAGTGATAAATTTGGGTTTCTCTGCACTTCTCTTCATTTTTTATCACTAGCTGCTGTACAGCCAGAGCTCACTCTGGGAGCTACTAAAGGTGCAAATGAGGGATACGGTGTGTAAACACTGCCAAAGCAGGTCGCTGCTCCCCAGGGAGTTTAGCTACAAGAAGCCTCTCATAGATTATTTGATGTTGCTCCCTGGCAGCTGCTGAGGCTGCAGTTTCGGTCTCCCTTGTGCATGATCTGGTGACAGAAGACTCTGCACAGAGGACCTGATGAGAAAATGGAGAAGGGGGCTGAGCCCTTCCCTCTTCTCTGGCCTTATTCACTGCACCTACACCAGCTATGGGTTGGGGATTGTCCATACTGTCCTCAGTCCTTGTCCAGACCATGAAAGCCTTTTATGCTGCTGTGTATCACTTAGGGCCTGTTGACCTGCTCAGCTCATCCCTCCAACAAAAATAGAGCGCTTCCAGAGTTTGGAGACGTGCTCCAGTGCATCTATCAGGGCACAAAATATAGAAAGTGGGTTGATTTTTTAAAAACTGGGAAATAGGGCTTTCATAATCACAGTGATGTCCCCAAACCAGTGTCAGTGCTTCTCTCTGAAGGATCCCCAAACAAAGTCATTAATCAGATTTTCAGTTCTAATTAATTTCAAGAACCTTTTGTGTGCTTTACTTCACCTGGGAATCCACCATTTGGTTTTCTTTGGCTTCTGGGGTCAACAAATCCCTCAAACTTGGAGCAAGTGCCTGTGAAATCAGGTGTGATCTGTGTGTGAGCCCCTTCCTGCCCCCTGTCACCCTCCTAGTCCTTATTTTGGGTTTGTGGTGCAAGCCCTAGTTGTTTGAAGCCAGCCCAGAGCTGCTGGGTATTCACCAGCCCCAAAAACCCTGTTACTTGCAGCAAAGTGTTGGATTGAGGAATTTTTGTGACAGGACCTGCTGTCTTCTCCTTTCCCTTCAGCCTTTTGCTGCATTTCTCAGCTGGGCTCCAAGCATGCCAGGAGCCACCCATGTGCAACTCACATGTAGCCCTCTTCCAGAGGGCTTGGCTCTGTTCTCACCCTTTTTTGTATGTCTTCATTTTAGTCATGTTTGGATGCCACCAAGCAGGCATCAGTCTCTGTTTCCCCAAGCTCTGCGCACAAACATTGTCTGAGCCCAGGGGCACCACACTCCAAATGATAATTTTTAGGCATGTGCTCTTCTCCCAGCAAAGGTTTGAATGGGCCCACCTCTGCCAGAAGTCAGTGGAACGGTGCAGCAAGACCTTGAGCACAAAGATTTGGAAATGATTTTCAGGGCCAAATGAGTGATAAGATGCTTAATGAGTTGCACATTGCATGGCACAGGGTGTTGCTTTTCTGGGGTTAAACCACAGCAGCCCCGTCAGATGGACTGGGCTCACATTCGTCCAGCAGTACTTGTGCGTTTCCCGCTCAGACGTAAGAAAAACTTTAACTCTGCCCAGAGCAAAGTGCAGGGCAGATCCAGGCAGCTCAGCACAATTTATTTCCGAAGCAAACCCAAAGAAAAATATTTGATGGAATGTCCAAAATTTTCCTAAATTTGGAAGGCTATAAAAATGGAGGCTTCTGTACTATGATTACTAGCAACATGGGATTGTGGATTTGGGATGCCCAAAATATACATGCAGATGAAATACAGATGTTGTGAGCCAACATCTGAGAAGGTGGCATCCCACCGCGCATGGAAAAACTCTGGTTTGTGTGCAGAGCAAAGTACCTGGGTGTGCAGGGTCCATTCTTCACACAGAGTGAGCAATGTGCTTGTGGGAGAAGTGCATGGCTATGGGGAGCAACAAGAATGAGGACATATTTTTGAAAGCACCACTGCTGCTCCCAGCCTTGCAGGTCACACTCAGTTTGAGAGAAGCCCAAGCATGGTTTACAAGCAAAGGTGAGGGTTTGATGTGGGCTATGGAGCCGTAGCTGAAATGTGGTGAGTTGTGCAACTGCTCCTCCACCACATGATGGGAAGCAGATGCTGCCCAGACAGTGAGTTAATAAGCCTGAAGGGAGCTACAGTCATGTGTCCCCCCCCATAAATGTGTCTTCCTCTAGCCCAAGCAGGACTGAACAGACAAGCCTGTGCACTCCCCAAACCCTAGCACTGCTGTGCGTAGTCTTGATTGTAAGTCAGATTCCCACACAAACAGTGCCAAGAAATGTATCTTCCCAGTCTGGTCTGAACATGGTTTAGTATGTCCATGGGTCTCCTGGGGGGTACACGAGTTTTCCACCATCTGAGGCTAAAAGCTCACACCAATGCCATATTATAAAACCAGAACCACAGACAGCTGAACCCAAACCCAACCTCCCAGCCCTCCAGGCAAACAGCTTTGGCTCTCGGTGTTTACTTGTGGTGCCTGAGCACCCATCTGAGCACCACATACCTCCTCTTGCCCTGTGGTAGACCTTGTGTCCCAAACAGGAGGTCCCTGTTCCCAGGATTGGGCCATGGCACACAAAACTCTGGGGCTGGATTTCACTGGGACTGTGAAGGTGAGTGATTCTGGTTTAATGCATTTTGGTGTCCTCCTCCTGCCTCACCACCCCAAGAAAGTCTCATCCCGAGCCGCAACATGTGTGCCTGGCCTTGGCCAGAGGGATGAGGGCGGGGGCTGGAAAAAAATCTCAGTACAAAAAAAAACCCAAACCCAAAGTGGTTTATTTTAGGATTTCCTGTCAGTGAATGTCTGCTGAAAACACAGGAGCGAGGACAGGCATTATTTTTGGCAGCAAGACCCCGTTCAGGGAGACAGGGCCACCGAGGGAACAGTGCTGCTGACGGGCTGGTCTCCGGCTCTGTTTATTTTCAGCAGAACTTCATCTGCCCTGGGCTGGGAAAAGCCGACCCTCATCTTCCTTTCAGGGTGGATGAAGGCACCATTCTGGGTCTGACTTTTCAACACCTCAGCACAGGATTTCACGGACTGGAGTAATTAGCAGTAATTCAGGCCACCAAGCTGTCCTTGGCGCATAGCTCTCAGATGCTGTCATTTCCTGCCAGCCGTCAGCGCTGGACAGCAGGTGGATGTCTTAAGACCGTCGTATGCAAGCTTAGAATCATAGAATCCGATGCTGTCATTTCCTGCCAGCCGTCAGCGCTGGACAGCAGGTGGATGTCTTAAGACCGTCGTATGCAAGCTTAGAATCATAGAATCCTAGGATCATTTAGGTTGGAAAAGACCTTTAAGATCATCATGTCGAACCAAGGCTTGTCTCCTACTCTCCTCCGTTCTCTAGCAGCACCCTGGGAAAGGGTCCCAGCTGCATAAATGCAGCACAGGAAGGGTCAGCAGAGACAAAA
>NW_009695082.1:34591-42297 GCF_000703405.1 Apaloderma vittatum | reverse complement strand
AATGACTGTTATCTTCCCCACCCATGGCATCAGGCAGCCTGGGGGACGCTGAGAGGGAACCTTTCTCACTCTCTAGTACCATGGGTCCACATTGCTTTTGCAAGCCTCTCTTTTATAGCTGCTTTGGGCAGTGTCTGGTGTTGTGGGTGCTGTGTGTCTTTTGCAGGACACAGGGCTGGCTCCTGCATCCCTGGTGTTATCTGTGCACCTGGGATCCAGGTGCACTGCCTGGCCACAAACACTGGGGAGGGAACAGCTGGCTTCTGGAGCACCGTACATGCTTAGCTGGCATCAGCTCTTCCAGGAGTGACCTGCCTCTCTCCCTTCTCTCCTACCAGCACATCAACAATGACCACATCCATGGGGAGAAGAAGGAGTTTGTCTGTCGCTGGCAGGACTGCACGCGGGAGCAGAAGCCCTTCAAGGCCCAGTACATGTTGGTGGTGCACATGCGAAGGCACACTGGAGAGAAGCCACATAAGTGCACGGTGAGCTGGCAGGGACACATGGTGCATCTCAGCTTGACGAGTGGGACGCTGGACTTCAGGGCTCACATAAATGTGTGTGCAGACAGAGACATGGGTTCAAGCAGGGCTCTCCCAGGGTACCTGCCAGTACCCAGTTCATGGCCAGTCAAGCTCTCTGTGTCCAGGTTATAGCTACTTGCAGCTTACACCCTGGAGACAGGGCAGGTGGTCAAGGAGGGTGGTTGAAGTGAGAAAAACTGCATTTCCTTGGGGAAAATGGGTTCAGATCTACCACAGAAATCCAGAGTGACTCAAGACAAGTCATTTAAGGTGGGAAACCAGCCAATTTAGTTGCTTATATCCAAGAAGTAAATCTGTGGGGAACCACCTAACCCTGATCCTGTCTAACTCAGCATCGCCCAGTGCTGCTGCTGGAGCTGAAGTTGCCCTCACCCATGTAGTTTCCTTCCAGCCTGGAGAACTGGACCAACACCCCTGCCTCTGCCTTCTTAATCCAGAGATGAGGTCAACCCAGGGGTACTTAAACCCCAAGAGGTCAGTCCGCAGACCTTCTTCATGCAAGTAGCACTGTACCTAGTGTTTAACACTGCCTGAGGAAGAGCACAGGGTGCTGTTTTGTATCTCAACCCTGCAGGTGCAGGCTTGTCTAGCACAGGGGAGAGCTGGGCTCACCTCCTCCTCAACCTTGGTATATTAAAACCTGTATCTGTCCTCACACACGAAGTCTCCCGTGTGTGGAGCTGGAGTGCTGACTAACGTGGCTCAGCCAAGGATGCCTGCTGGAGGACACAAGACAGACGCAAGCTGTGGAGTTTAGTGGCTGTGACCAACTGGTGAGAGAGGAGAGGTGTTCACCATCTCTTTCCACATATACTTCAGCCCTTTTTCTTCCTAAAGGTCCATCTCTGCCTTTTGATATCCTCTGCTCCCTGCCTTCTCCTCTTGCCAGTTTTTCATACCCCCTCCACTGTCAGTATCATGACGTTCCTCTCCCCGGAGTCTTGGGAATGGATCTGCTCAGCAGATGTCTGAGCCCTCCTCCCATGTCTTCCTCCTCTTCTGCTCCATTAGTCACTTCCACCCCTGCTCCCTCCCTGGCTCTGCCTCAGATCCTGCTTACAAATATTAGGATATGTATGATTTGCTTGCTGCGTGACTCCTTTATCAATCTTCCAGTGCTGTGTTCATTTAATTTACAGCATAAGCTCCCTGGGGCATAGGGCCATGTTCTTTGTTTTAATCTTCTAAAGCACTTTACCCGGTTCTAGTGCTTTACCAATCTTTCTTAAAAGTATCAAGTAATATTGATCATCAGTGTGCTAAAAAGTGAGCAGTGAGGGAAAGTCTAGCTCTGCCCTTGCAGGTAGTGAGACTTGGAACACAAAAAGCAGCCGCGACTGCATCCTTTTCAGTGCTGTATTGGAGCAGAAAAAAACCACCACTGCACAGTCCTGCCTCTTTCAAGCCTTGGTTGTGTTGCACGGGAGTGATGGCAAGACAATGTGTGTTTGAGTCTCAGGTCATCCTCTGCCTCCTGGAGAACTGCAGCCACTCCATGTGCGATAGACTCTCCCCAAACTGGAGTACCACTGGTTTCCAATTGCCTGGGATACATGGCAGCTCTGCAGACAGTGTCCTTCTGTGACAGACCATTCCTTGTCCAAGTCTGGCCGTGATTTTTTTCAAAGCACCATTTGTTTCAGACAAGAAGTTTGTGGCACACATAAAGCTACAGATGAGCCCAGTTGCAGCCTGGGATTCGATCAAGGAGTATTTCAACAGATGACAGCCAGAACTCCCACTGACATAATCAAATCCACACAGAAGAGTGGGAACAACTGCTTTGAACATGCACGGGATGCTTTGCTGAGAAGCTTTTTGAAAACGTGGCCTCAGTAGTTTTGTTCTTAATAACTGTATTTTTGTGTCAGCAAAACCAGGATGGACACATGAGTTGCCTTGTGCTGAGTTCACTTTGTTTCCCAGCAAGTGGAATGATATATTTCAACAACCGTAAGCACTTTGAGTTGTAAAGGACTGTTTGCACAGGGCAAGAGAAGAAAGGAATATATTGTACTACCTCAAAGTTGTGGCATGTTCTATGGGCCAAATGGGCTAATGAAAGTTGTCTGAGAAAGAAGAACTGGATCCATCCTACCTCAGAAAAGCTGTTGAAGGAATTAGCTCTTTCAGGATGTGCCCACTGTCCTTGAAGAGATCTGGATATCTCAAGAGAAGAGCAAGTTTGCCTTATATCCACCAGCTTTCTGCGAGATCTTAAAGGGAAGTTTAAGAAACCCTACTTCTTTCCAACACAACCAAGTTACATGGGAGCAGCCTGTGCCTACGTGCTTCATGGGTTTCGTGGGCTACATGTTTGCCTCACTCCTTAGCAACACAGGCGAGCCTTACACCTGTGGAGCACGAGGCGGCTATCATTGCTATTGCATGCAGCTGCCTTTGGCCTCTGCCAAAACAGGACAAATCTCTGGATACGCAGGACCACTCAGTGGCCCATAGGGATATCAAACACTGAGCTGTGGCGTGACCTGTCCTGCCATGACACCATTTCTTCACTGATCGAGACTCAAGCATAGCAATGTGAAATCCCGTCACATCCGGACTTACGCTGTGGACACGGCTAAGTGATCTGACTAAAATACAACACCTTATGGCTTACATACATTGCAACAGAGGGGGCTGCTTGAGGTAATTTAAAATACGTTTTAAGGTGCTTGCGTGGGAAGTGCAGCATGAGCTTTTCCACACTCCCAGTTGAACAGCAAGTGCAGCAATTAGGTAGTATTTTGAGGGGAACCTTGCATTTCTTAAAACTTCCAGTGTTTATAAATACCCACTCATTTCATCAAAGAGCATTTAAGACATCCTCCTTGGTTTGAGGTGAAATCTTTCCATGCTGCAGATAGGGCAGGTGCAGGGAGAAGCCTCTAGCTCGGTCAGAGTGGAGGGTGGCAGGACTTACATCACCCAAAGCTCACCATGTCTCCCAAGCAGCTCCTTCTCGTTGTGTGGGCAACTGGTTTGCTTCCAGGAGGAGGGTTCCTGGCCTGTTTTGTCATCTAAAAATTCATCTGGCTTCAAGATTGAGAGTCTTGTTTTTTAAAGTGGTAATGTCAGACAGTCTGACCACAGCATCCTCCGAGGGTAGACCCAAGCTGTAATTTGGGAAGCTTCAAAGCTAGATTTCTGCTTGTGTGTCAGAGAATGGTCTGGCGTTTCCAGTGCTGGTGCTGGAAAAGGCTGGTCAAACTGTCAAGAAGCTGTCAGTTCTCTGGGTGGGAAGGAGAGGACCTCCATTTTTGAGCATTAGCTGCAGAGGGATGTTAGGAGGGGCAGAGAGGGCCCTCGGAGGAGTGCAGGAGTGTTCAACCTTGCTGAAAAAAAGAGTCTCTTGTTGAAATGTTAGGTGGGTACCCAACGAGGAGCAGCACCTTACATATGACTTACTGCTGAAACTCTCACCCTGCCTAGGCAGGCAAATTCTCCCAACAAAGTGGATGTTGTTCCCTAAAACACAAGCTCTTTAAAGGGAAGAGAAAAGGAAAGAATGAGAAACAGATGAGAACATTTTAGGCATGGGGAAAATCATACTTTTCTGGTTAATTAATCACTTCTCTTGTGTTTTTTTTTATTTTAGTTTGAGGGTTGCTCCAAAGCCTATTCCCGCCTGGAGAACTTAAAGACACACCTGAGGTCCCACACTGGAGAAAAACCCTATGTCTGTGAACATGAAGGCTGCAATAAAGCCTTTTCTAATGCCTCAGACAGAGCCAAGCACCAGAACAGGACACATTCCAATGAGGTAAGCCTGAGCTCACCACAGCTCAACGGAGGCCTTTTTTTTTTTTTTAATTTTGCTGACAATAAACATACAATTTACATGCTGGACTCATGTAAAAATAAACCTACTGTAATGAGAAGTTTTTCTTATTTTTTAATGGGATTTATTTTGCTGCAGAGCCAGACCACATTAGCTTTATATTTACGAAAGCCATGTTTGAAATCATAAACAGATGTTAAAGTATGCAAAATTTTTTATCGACTTTGGAAATTAAAGCAAGCATTTTCCAAATTTATAATTTTTAAAAGCACAACTAGGGTTGCACAGTTGTGTATGTGGTGTTTAACGTTACCATGGATCAGACTTGCAGTAGTGTAAGAGCTAGCCTGAATCCTGACTCTCTGAGATAATACTCCCTCCATCATTTGATGTACAATGATAGAGCACAATGCAATGCTTTGTTAACCTTAGCTAATTAAGACCCACTATTAGTAGTTGGGGAGCAGAGGAAATTACCTTTATTGTAACGCATGTGATGGTCTGTTGCAATCAACCACAGCCGACGACTGAAATTTATATTACCACTAATTAGCTGACAGGGGAAGAAAAAACAACACTCCAAAGTTCTAATAGTGTTTGCAGCCATGAAGAATTCAGTCCGTAGCCTAATTTGCAACAGTTAAATATAGACTATTGGAGAATGGAACACAATTGACACAGATGACAGCTTTTTTAAGCGGTGCTGTGTCTACAAAGGGCTTGTTTGGAGTATTTCTATCTCTGGCGTAATCTGAGTCAGTAATGACCAAAACACTGTAGGTTTCAGATACTCTATTGGAGTCAGAATAAGGACTCAAAGTCTAGGATGCCCATCTGTGCTGTGCGATGTTGAAATCACTTGAGGTCAGATCCCCAGGGCTTTTGTGGGATCATTCTAGGCAGGCCAGAGTTTCCCTTCTGTTGGGACAGCTGGTATCCCATGTTCCTACATGTGAAATTTTGGCTTTGGATGTTTTATTAAATGTGATTTCTTTGATGAGTTCAGTTTCCCAAGTGATGCAGACTGGGAGCTGCACTGGGTCTGTGATGACTCCTCACTTTGTTCAAGCAGAACTTGGACCCACTTGAAGGTCTGCTCCTGTGGGTTCCTGTTGTGCAAGAAGGTGAGACTGTAGGGCAGGAGCATCCAACTCCTTGTCTATGGTGGACCCTGATGCAGTATGCTGACACTTGGCACAGGCTGCATCCAACAACAGAAATTAAAGACTCCGATAACAGACAGGGGTTTTATCCTCTGTGGTTGCTTCCCCTGGGGAATGCTTTCTCAGATGCAAAAGCATCATAGCCACTGGTGAAGAATTTGTGCCAGACCACCTGAGCCTTACCATGGGCACTACATGATCGTGCATTTTGTGGTCATGCTCACTCCTGACCTTCTGTTCAACCTTCCTTGATGGAACACAGACATGCCCTAAGACTTGTGGGAGATCTTTGGGCTGCATGTAATGGCTCTCTGGGCTATGTATTTGACACCCTGTTTTTGAGGAACATATAACATGATCCTTTGCAACAGATGGCATCCCTCATGGCAAAGCTCATTGTATTAGGCTGCGGGCCCAGGTGAGGGTCCTGCAACCAGCTGTGGCCATGACCAGTGGATGAGCAAACTGCGCTGAGATATCGGCTCGCAAAACCACACAGATGCAAAGCAGGAGTTTGTGTCTGTGAATGTTTCCAGTTACCCACTGGTAACTCTATTGTAGTTCCTAACTACCTACTAAATATTTCCCTCTGCTTTGCAGCATTTACTGGAGATACACCACAGTTTGAGTTAGTCACCTATGTCTTCTCCAAGAGGAAGGTTATAGTTCCCTGTATTTGTCTCCATCATTGTGTGAAAGGACATAGGTGTATGGCCTAAACATGCCAAAATTCAAGGCTAGGGATATGTTAACACACCAACTTTTGTTTTATTATTGAAATGTCACATGCGCTATTTCATTTTAAACTTTCAGTGACTATTGGAATCCTTTCAGGGTTTACCTTCAAAGTTATTCCTGGAAGAAGGGCTTTCATCCTGTGAGCGCTCTCCAGCGCGTACAGAAAAGAGTGGCATGAGTTCACAGCCAGCCAAAGGCTGGGAGAGACATTTTCTCCAATTCAAGCTAAACAAGGGTAAAATGCAGAAATTCAGTTCTGCTGAGTGCTTAGGGAGTTCTCCAGTTCTCCTGCCCTGAGGAGTATCGTGCTGCACGCGTATGGGAGTAGGAGGGAGGCATCTGAGATACTGTTGACTTTGCTAGGGTATATACTGCATTAGATATCAGAACCTGGATAACCCAGGGGGTGTATGAAGGCATGCCAACAAAACAGCGGTTGTGCTCCGCAGCGTTGCAGGAGGTATGGCCTGATGAAGAGGATGGTTGTACCCCATTAAGTGGAGTGTCACCTCTCCAAGCAACAGTGATTGTGTTGCTCTAATTACCGGTGTCTGAAAACCACAAAATATTGGGCCTAAAGGTTCTTTATAAAAATATCTTTGAACTGTTTTATGTAGGGGTTTTTATCATGTGTGATAAGGGTTCTTTTCTTTAGAGTATGGTTTAATAGCAGCATTAATATTTCTATAGTGCCTCATCCAAAAGGTTGCATGAGGTTTATAAACAATTTTACTTTCTGTGCTTTGGTTTACCCAGCTTTAAAATCTTTTAAATATTTACATCAGGGGGGTGTTACAAGGATTTAGTTTGCCCAAGTGATGTGCCAAGATCAGACAGGAAGCATGCTTTTGAATAAAACCCAGGCTTTCCATGTTTTTCATGTAACAATGCTGGCTTTCTGCAAAGAATATATACTCCTTCATACTTTTTCACTTAAGCTTCTGAACAAAATTACAAAACAGATGAAAAAAAAGAATAGGAATGGTCATTTGGGGTAGTCTTCAAACAACATCTGTCAGGGTTTTTTCACTGATCTATCCTAGCGTGTTGGCAGAAAAATACTTAGAGTAGCTGTGAGGCTGAAAGCAGAACTTGTGATGAATTCAGAGCTTCCAGCACAGCAGCACCAGCTCAAACAACTGCAGCACTAATACACTTTGGAATTGGAAACTCGATAAAAAAAAAAGTTAAAAGAAGAAAAGTATCTGTTTGCTGACTTCTGTTTTCAGAAGCATGGCTTCAGCCTTGTTTTCCTGTGGCAATCAATGATTCATGAATTCGGGACTAGAGTGCTATCATCTAAAAAAAAACATTGCATGCCTGTGGTTTGTTTTGCACAATAACAGATTTCAAGGTGACAGGTGCTGGAGTGGTGTGATAGATTGGGTAGGGCGAATCCAGTCTGGCTTGGTTTCGCTGGAATTCCATCAGCCAGAAGGTCTCAGACATTTTCTTGGTGTAGACCCTACCTTTGCA
>NW_009695082.1:29321-34560 GCF_000703405.1 Apaloderma vittatum | reverse complement strand
TTTTAGGGCCAGCCCCCTCCACCCCCCCCCCCCCAGCCGTAATCAGGAAACATTCCTGTGGCCACCCGAGCAAATACATACATGGGAAAGTAATATAAGGAAAATATTTCGTGAATTCTAGCTGTCTTTTAATCCAGAAACTGAAAACAAGATGTTTAGCCAACATCAAATGACTGGCCAGGTCTGTGTAGATCAGCAGCAGCCCATATATCACATCTTAGAGATCTCAGTTACAGAATCCTGGGGAGCAGATGCTCCACATCTTGCTGCTACCAGCCACTACACTCATTGTATTTTCTTGACCCATACACTGTACCTGGAACATTTGGGCCTGTTCTAAATATAACCCAAGATTTGTTTGTATTGACAGAAACCCTACGTCTGTAAAATTCCCGGCTGCACAAAGCGTTATACAGACCCTAGTTCCCTCAGGAAACACGTCAAGACCGTGCATGGGCCTGATGCGCACGTCACGAAGAAGCAGCGCAACGATGTTCACCCGAGGCCGCCTCCGCTCAAGGAAAACGGGGATAATGAGGCAAGCGCCAAGCAGAGCAGCAAGGTTTCAGAGGAGAGCCCCGAGGCCAACAGCACCACAAGGAGCATGGAGGATTGCTTACAAGTCAAAACGATAAAAACAGAGAATTCTGTGGTAAGAGCAGTTGCTCTTGGCAGAAATGATGCGACCCCTATTTTCTCTGACGCAATGGGGGCGTGAAGCATTTGCATGCCACTTACCTCTCCAGGCAGTTGCCCTTCACCTGCCAACACCCCTAGAGTTCAAGTCCAGAGACGAAACTGCAGGTCAGGGCACAGGCCATTACATTTTGCACCCAGCATCACAAATTCCCATCCTTGTAGTCATGGGGGCCATGTGATGCCCAGTGTTGTACTTGGCCTCTCTGTGCTACGAAAGTGGGTAAAACTCAGAGGGTTGTGGTAAAGTGAGCTTTACCCACCTCACCAATTTAAATGGAGCAATGACCATAGGGCACAGATTGATGAACACTTCTTGAAAAGAAGTCCTGGCTTAAGCAGTCCCTTTGCTCCTTCTTCCTGCACCCTTCACTGTTTTTCTTTCTGGGCTGCTGCTGCACAGCAGTTTTGCTGGCACAATCCTGTTGTGCGCTGTCAGTGGGGATAAAAGTAGCTGCTTTATTTTTGTTGGATATCTTAAGTTCAATTTCCCGGTCCTGCTCACCATACATAGAAGCACAGAAACGCTGGGGTTGGCAGGGATGTATTGAGATCATCTAGTCCAAACTCCCTGCTCAGGCAAGGTGGGCTAGAGTGGATTGCTCAGGAGCAAACAAGTTCAGTGCACCACTCCCAGCTGCCACAGAAAATTGTAGTGGGACGATGGGGCAGGGGAGTGAACCATGAATAAACATGGGAGCAATGCTATGGCCCACAGAGTGTGGGCTTGCATTCAACTGTGATCATCCTTTAGCAGCCCCCTGAGCAGCCATCAGCTGAGGCAAAGACCATTTATCAGCCTTTCATCCATTACAGCAGCTTCCCATTAGGCAGTAGTGTGGTCGGTGGTGCTAACGAGGTGTGCACAGTGATGGGCCCAAACCCAAAGTCCTTCTACCCCGTGCAGGGAGTCCACCTGCTCTTCAGCACACAATTGTTGGTGGAGAAGATGGAGCACTGCAAGGCATGGGTCACTTTTGCTTTTTGATGTTTCCTTCACCTTCATATCCAAAGTTCTGATCTGCTACACTAGTTTAGAGTGAGGTAGGGTATGGGCTGGATACAGCAGAAAAGACCCTCACCTGCAAAAGAGAGTATTAACATAGTCGCTAGACTTCTCACTAGAGCTGGAAGGACTTTGGGCTCCAAAATACATATTTTCTTGATTTGAATCCAGCCTAAAAGATTGTTATTCTTGTGAAACACCATGCCCTGGAGCTACAAAGATTTCTCTAAAAAAGATTGAGAGATCTGTTGTTGGACAAATTACTAACGAGAAGCATGTTTTGGTTAGGAAGCAATAGAGTGTTTTCACATCCAAAGTGTCCCTAATTGACTAAAGGAACAGTTTTACTGTGATGAGGTTCTGTACTGGGTTACAAAAAATGACTGTGAGAACCATTGGACAGAGTGACCTCTCTCCAACACTCGCCCTCCATGTGTTTTGGTCTTTTCCTATGAAAACACGGATACAATCATAGCTCCCCACCCTGTTTCTCCCGAAGGTGTGGGTTTGTTTTCCTAGGGCTCTGTGCTCCCAGGGTTGCAGCCAAGCTGCCTCGCTTGAAATATCCATGGGTTGGATTTTCCTTTCTGCTCTCCCCGTCCAGCGCTGCATACTTCGCTCAGGCACGTCTAACAGGTGGCGTTGGACCTGGTGGGCCCAAGTCCAACTCCTTTTTCCTGGTTAAGGTCAAAGTGGAGGGGGCGGACGCCGAGGTGCTTCACTGTTTCCCATCACTCTGAGGCCCCTTGCTTTGGGTCTCATCCTAAACCCACCGAGATGGGTGGGAAGTCTCTCCTAGAGGCCTTTATCTGGGCCCGCAAAGAGCGAATGCAGGGAAGACAGGGTATGGGAGAGGGAGAAATGTTGGCAATTTGTATTCTATTCTGCACTCTCCTCTTCCTCCTTTTACTAACACGATCTTTTCTGTTAATGCTGTCTTTGTCCTAACAATCTTTTTTTTATTCCCACTTACCCTTCCTTACTCTACCTTCCTAAGGACAGTCGGTACTAAGGTGAGCAAAGAAATTCTTTGTATTAAAATAGCTGTAAAAAGCACAGTCTCCTGCAGACCTCCTGTCTCCGGCTAGTCCCCATGGAGTGGTGGCAGAGACACACAGAGTAATGGGGAGAGCTGGGATATTTGCTTGAGTGCAGAAAGGGGGAGTACTGGAAGGTTCCCTTTGCTGCCTTTCTCCCAGCCTCACAACTTGCCATTAAATCCTGGGATTGCAACCTCTGTCATCTCGTTGAAGGGCAACGAGGCCATCAAAGCTAGTCAGCTCTGCCCATGAGGGCTGCTACAGAGCAAAGTAAAACACTTCATCACCTTTCACTCCCACCTTGGCCTGGGGCAAAGTACGTTACCTTTTTAGCACTCCTGTTTTTTGCTGGAGCATCGGCCCCAAGCAGAGAAGCCAGGCATCTTGGCTGGTAGCAGCAACAGCTACCTCAGAGCAAGTTCAGACCATTTAGTGTCTGCTGCAAATAAACCACTCGGTGTGAAATGCAATTCCTAATGTAAATAAAATAAATATTTATGGTGTTTATCTGGCTTATCTGCAAGTGGGAGTTTGCAAACAGCGAACCAGGTTTTTATCTGGCTGGGAAGTTTGTCAGCTAACCTAATTATATGTTAAGGTATTTTAAAGACAGAAGTACGTTGTGTCTGAAATACTTAGGCCTTGATCCTGTGTTAGATAAGCCAGTGTTTGTTGCAATATGCCTTGCACAACCAGGTAACGTGCTGCTTTTCTTCGAGAAGCATCTGTCCTTAATCTTTTGGAGGAACAGCGTTTGGTTTCTCTCCATCCTCCAGTTGAACCCACTATAGTTTTTCCAGCTGTGGGGTGCTGTTCTGCCCTCCTTCCCCAGTGAAGGTGCCCCTGCCCTCTGGTAAAGCTGAGAACCTGCAGCAGGGGAGGGTAACAAGAGAGGGGAGAGCCTGGGATAGGGCCAGACATGTGGATCCCACTGGCGATGTTGGGCTCCTAGTTTCTTTCCATCATGTTTCCACCTGCCCAACTCCTCTTTTCCTTCCCCAAGATGTGTCAGTCCAGTCCTGGTGGCCAGTCGTCATGCAGCAGTGAGCCGTCACCCCTTGGCAGCACCAACAACAATGACAGTGGAGTAGAAATGAACATGCACAGCGGGGGAAGTCTGGGAGATCTGACGGCGTTGGATGACAACACTCCTGTTGTGGACTCAACGGTCCCATCTGGTAATTCAACAGTCAGCCTGCAGCTAAGGAAACACATGACGACGATGCAACGACTTGAACAGCTCAAGAAGGAGAAACTCAAGACAGTTAAGGATTCCTGCTCATGGGTGAGCCCAGCTCCTCAAGCCAGAAACACCAAGCTGCCTCCCATCTCAGGAAACGGTAAGCCCTGGGTCTGGGCCATGTTCTGTAGG
This sequence comes from Apaloderma vittatum, assembly GCF_000703405.1. NCBI lineage: Eukaryota > Metazoa > Chordata > Aves > Trogoniformes > Trogonidae > Apaloderma > Apaloderma vittatum. Next base: position 30,446 of record NW_009695082.1, on the reverse strand, counting down.
AACTCTTCAGAGTTTGAATCTGGTTTCATAACCAAGAGTTTGCCCTGGAGGAGGATCGTTTCTTATTGCCTCTGAGTCAGCCCTTGCTGGGTAGAGATGTCAGGTAAAATGGAGAGCTCGACTGTAAACACAGCCATCTGGTGATGTGCAACGCCAATCCAGATGCTCAGTGCTACAGGGCTATGAAGGGAAGGCAGAGTTGTTGGTGTCCTTGTTACTGGGCTTGCCCAGGACTCAGCCACAGCTGTCCCCACTGTCCCAGTGGCATCCGCAAGACTGCTTGGGTTTATTCCAGCAATAACGGTTCCCCACGGGCTAGTGTCCCTCCTGGGAGACTGCTGGAGCACAGCAGCAATCCAGACAAGTCTTCTATCCCCAATCTTGCTCTGACAGGCTTTTTGTCACTTTGAGAGCTGCTGGCTACTGCCTGTACCTTCATATGCTAGTTTCCCCCTGGCTGAGAATTCCTGATAAAGGAGTTTTTATGATTCCTTCAGTGCTTCTCTGACTTTGCCAAGAGATCTGAAGGAATCTGAAGTGTATTGGAGCTTCTCGATTTACTCTGGGAAAAGCCTTTGAGTGTCAATTTTTTTGGCTCTGAGACTCCAATCTCTGACTGCTATGTGTCTGTCCCGGTGAGTGGCTGTGGTGGTAGGTACATGCTGTCCCCATGACGCTGTTCACATCTGTCCTATTTTTTCCTACTAAGAGAAGCCCCTGTGCAGGCATTTCCTTAGCAGCTCAGTATCAGCGGGGTACACACTGCAAAGACTCCACCGTTGAAACTTCTTGTCTTCTTTCCCCAGTCGTCTTGCACTTTGTGCACGGACACAGAGCTCACTGACAGCAAATCAAACTCACTGTCATTCCTGTAACATATTTGGGGGCGACTTTGTGTGTCTGTAGTTTGCGTCAACAACACTACCAAGTGGAATTTCTCAGCTAACTAAACCTTTTCCTTCCCTGCAACCTTTCTTTCAGGCTCTATTCTAGAAAATAGTGGCGGTTCTTCTGGTACGCTGCCTAATCCCAGAATAATGGAGCTGTCTGTCAACGAGGTTACGATGCTGAACCAACTCAATGAGCGCCGTGATAGTACAACAAGCACCATCAGCTCTGCCTATA
>NW_009695082.1:10211-29139 GCF_000703405.1 Apaloderma vittatum | reverse complement strand
AGGCGAGCCAGTGCAGCGGCATGCCGGGGCTGCTGACCCTCACACCAGCTCAACACTACAGGCTGAAAGCTAAGTATGCTGCTGCTACAGGGGGCCCTCCTCCGACTCCCCTTCCAAACATGGAGAGAATGACCCTGAAGAACAGGATCTCGCTTATGGATGGGCCAGACCCCACCTTACCCTCCATCCGCCTCCCTCCAGGACCCAGGCGTTGTAGTGATGGTAACAGCTATGGCTACCCATCAGCTGCAGCATTTCCCCATGAGGTGCCGGGCAACTGCACGAGACGGGCGAGCGACCCTGTGAGGAGACCTGCTGGAGACCCCCAGGCCCTCCCACGAGTTCATCGCTTCAACAGCACCAACAGCATGAACCCCTTCCATCCTCCGCACCCCACAGACAGGAGGAATTTTGGCCTCCAGAGCTATGGGCGCTCAGACGGGAGCCTCCCCCGGCACACCTACTCGCCCCGACCAGTGAGCATCAGTGAAAACATCGCTATGGAAGCCATGACTGGGGAGACGGAGGCTCCTGTTGGAGATGACGACCTTATGTTGCCAGATGACGTTGTGCAGTACATCAAATCCCAGAGCAATGGGACGGCAGCCGAGAGCACTTCCATGGGGTACAGCAACGAGATGCAGAGCTTCCAGGGAAGCGGGAAGCTGCAGCCTCCAGCCTTGGCTGGCCAGCGCAGGATGGCGGTGGCTGAGGTGGGCATGAGCCACTTGGGACCCATGATGTCAGAGTGTCCCATGAGCTTTGATACTTCCTCAGACATGAATAAAAATAACATGCCCGTCCAGTGGAACGAAGTCAGCTCAGGTACAGTTGATATCATGTCCAGTCAGTCGAAGCAGCAGTTTTCACAAGGGAACTTAGCAGTGGTCCAGCAGAAGCAGAACTTTGGTCAGTACCAGAATTACAACCAGCAACAGATGCAGCTGCCAGACAACAGCATGAACGGAACACAACAGAACTTTATGCAAAGAAATGTGGGCATGGACGGGCAGAGGCTAAACTGTATGCAGCTGCGGCAGCAACCGATGAACCTGGGCCCCAGCATGAACACCGATTTAGGCTTGCACGCGGGGTATAACCAACCTCATCAGATGCTGAGCCCCAGTACAATCAGTGGCAATCCAAATCAGATCTCTCCTTCTTGTAGCAGCATGGCAGCAAAGTCTGCACCCCACCTTCACCCACAGCAAATGGACATGGCGACCGACCCTTCTTTAATGGTCGGCAGCAACAGTGAGCGCACGATGCTGGGCCAGGTCATGCAAGAACCGAGTCAGCAGAGCTACTCTTCTCAGCTCACCCACCTGAACTTCCCCATGGCTCAGGAGGCTTTTCATCAGCCCGTCATGACCTCTAACCAGCCCAGCTTTGAGCCTCAGCAGAGCATGATGGGCTCAGCTGCACAGCCATATCCACCTGGCATGGTCCAGCCTCATCCTCCGCCCGAGCCGAGCCCGGCCAACAGATCCCGAGGCCTCCGCACCGTCCAGCAGCTGGGCTACATGAGAACTGCCCACCCTGCGAACACCATCAGCTCGGGTCAGGAGGCAGCAGAGGCCATGCATAAAAGAACCAGTGACATGTTGCCGGCATCAGCCCAGCAGTGTGCGGACGGCACGAGGGAAAATAATTTGATGTACTATTACGGTCAAATCCACATGTACGAACAGAACAGCAGCTTCGATAATCACGCAGACTGCCGGGTCAGACAGCAGCAGTGCGCGCTGAACAGCAAGCCGGCGGCTCTGCCCTCACCGGGCACAAACCAGGTGTCCAGCACGGTGGACTCGCAAGGTCTCGAGCCGCCCCAGATAGATTTCGATGCCATCATGGACGATGGGGACCATTCGAGCCTGATGTCAGGAACCCTGAGCCCCAGCATCCTGCAGAACCTCTCCCAGAACTCCTCTCGCCTGACGACTCCACGAAACTCTCTGACACTGCCCACCATACCCACAGGAATAAGCAATATGGCAATAGGCGATATGAGCTCCATGCTAACCACGCTGGCAGAAGAGAGTAAATTTCTAAACATGATGTCATAACAGTAAAGCATGAGGCCTTAGTGCTGTCCAATGGGCTATACCTGAAGCAGTTTTATGAATGTGCTTTTCAAAAATAATCTGTTTAATTAGAGTAGGTTGTTTTTTTATGAGTATTGAATACGTTAAAGGGATTCAAAATGGAAATTTTAAAAAGTGTTTGTACAGAATTAATGTAAACTATATCCAGGCAGTTCAGCGCCGCAAGGGTGCACCTCTAGTATTATTTTTTGGCTTGGTTTCCCAGAGCTTGGTTTCCCAGAGCCGGAACGGTATCACCACCAGGCTAGGAGACAGCATGAGCATGGTTGGAGATAAAACCCTCCCTCCCTAGCAGCCATGTAAATAGCACTCCCCATCACTTTTTGTTAGTTACGTTTGCAAAAAATTCCGTTTTCAACTCATCCCGGAAAGAAACAGGAGGATGTGGTTTTGATCAGAATAAAAGCCATACTATGCATTCTGCTCTGATGAGAGTAGGGTTTAGTTAAGGTCTCTAAACAAGCCCTCTGCCATCAGTATTGTTTTATACCATAAATACCTTTATACCTTGCAAAGAGTGTTGGTTCCAAACAGCTTCTCAGCAAAGTGCCTTACCATGCTTTCGTATTAAGTAGCCAAGGCCTCTCTTCCTTTAAAAGTCAAATATAGTGTATCGCCAGAAGCGTATATAAAATGTACATTTATAAAAACATAGTGGTGTTTCTGAGAAAACATTGGAAAGACACATTGATGAGACACATAAAAGGTGAATGCACACTTTGATCAGATGTGTTTACAACATGGTTTATATCATGTGCAGAGTGGAGCAAAGGCCTAGGAACAGCAATCACTGGGAAATAATCCTCCGTGGCAGGAAGGCTCGGGTGTGCAGACTGACACACGCACCCAGCTCTGCGCCCGCCGAGCGCGGTGACTTTCTGCGGGGGCCCCACACGCATCTTTAATATCAGATCTCTGAAGCACGCATTACCATATCCCTGTGCGGCTTTGCAACGGCTTTGCTTTCTGTTGTTTGGTTTTTTTCTTCCATGCTGAGGTACTCACATACAAAAGTGGTGGTGATGGAGAGAGTTTTATGATCTGTTCAGCCTGGTCTGGGCTGTGGGAGCTGGTCTATCTGGACAGGGTTCGGTTGTGTAATATACTTCATGCGGGGTTCTGCCTGGGCTCCATGCACACAACAGGCACGTGGCTGCACTGATGCGCGGCCAAGCATGAGCTAATACGCTGCCCTGCAAGGAGGCCTGTTGGCATGCACCCAGTGCTACTTTAATGTGTCCCACAGCTCTGGTCAGCATGAAAAGAGCTGCTGTATTCCATAAAATATGCCATGGCCAACCTGGGGTATTAGTTTGGCTAGTGCTTTGTGCTACAGTATATAGCAGCTCTTTGTACCGAGCCTGGTTCAGTTCAGCTCTGCACCTGCAGCCTACAGTGTAGGCAAACATCTGGATAGTGTCAGAACAGGTATTTGAGTCAAAGTAGTAACTCAGTCAGTGAGAATCTCTTGGAAAAACCCTTAGGGAAGAGATGGGAGGAATAGGGCCTCCCAAAGCCAAACCCTCCAAAAGTATAACTGCTTGTAATAATGATCAGTTGTTTCCAGGACAGTCCCACCTGGCACTGAAGTCAGTCTTGGTTGCATTATTTATTTTTGCTGTCATTAGACAAAAGGGTAGAAGCTGTAGGGTGCACGTACTTGGTCAGGAGGCCTTGCCTAACCTCTATGTTGGACAAGGACAACTCTCCCTGCTCTCATAGCATTAAATACTTTGTACCCCGTATGTTGAAGAGCAGGGGACAAGTGTGACATCCTCTGCCCCAGGTTCTCGCAGTTTGACCGGACAAGCATGAGCAGAGCTTCACTCCCTCCTTCCTGCTTCCCCTCTCCCCCTTGTATCAACTGGCGTTCTCATTTGCGTCTGTCTCTGTCCTCTGCATGGGGCAGGGACAGCTCTAGAAAGGTGCTTTCTGCTATCACTGTTTTCCTTTGGCACAAAATGATGTCAGGCTCACTATTCCTGGCATGGCTGGGGGCTGACATGAGAGGGCTCTGTGTTACCTCCAGGTGGACTTTACAAGATCAGATGTGCCAGCGGCTGTGCTTGGCAGTGGTGGGTTGGGACAACGCTGCTGCCTGGTGTGGCCAGTGCACGGAGGTGCTGCTCAGCATCCTGCAGTCCCACCCACTCTCATCCCAAAGGCTGACAGAGAGTGTGTGCGGGATGCTCTCACCCCCACCCTTCACACCACTGGAGGCCCCCTTGACTGCTGCTCATATCCAGGGTGCATGAGGACGGGAAAGCAAAGCAAGGTGCCTGGCTGTTTCTTTGTGTCTCCTGTGAAACTTGTGTTTAAAGGGATTGTTTCATAGTCCGCTGTATATAGCCTCTCACAGTTACTGACCTTGCCCTTGCCTTTGCGTTTATGAAAAGAGGGCAGTCCTTATTTTAGGTCATTGTATGTTGTCCTGGACTCTTGGAATACTACTGGGCATCCCTTGTGCTGAGATGGATCGGGCTTTCTTGTGTCCTTCAAGTGCTAATCTGATTTTTTTTCAACAGCTGCATAGGTCAACGATGGCTACTGAGTCCCTCCTCACAGATATCTCATTAGCAAAAGATCAAATACAAAAGCAAAACCAAATCTCCAATGACTTGAGATTTCTCAGACCTTCCAGTGGTGGTCTTCCTTCATTTACTGAAAAAGTATTATAATAACCATTCCAGCACTGTATATATTATGTATAGAAGACATCATTACTAAAAGTACTGTAGGTGAATTGTTCTGTCAAATTTATATCTTAAGAACATTTTTAGCTGTTTTCTACATCGTAAGAACGGAGGTAACATGCTGAACCTGTATATAAACCTTTTGTACATTAAAAAGTAAATTTTTTTCTTAATTCCTTGTGCCTGTTGTTATTGCTTTTTATTGGTAATGATGGTTGGTCTTAGTCTGTCTGTGCCACACCAACACAGTTGGTTGAACTTCAGTGGAGCTTAGGAACAGCTGGTGGAGAGCTGAACGCACCTGGTTTGTGAGTCACTGCATAGATGTGCAATGATCCTGACTTGAAAATCTTCCAGTCAACAATAGGGTGGAGGTGACGGAAGGAGAGGCAGCAAGGTCAGAGTGCTGCTGCAAGCGCTGCCATGCTGCCCAGCTGCCTGTCATTGCCTCTTGGCAGAAGCGGTTTGAAGGAGGATCACAGTACAGCAGGGACAGCACAGGAGATGGGCTCAAAGCAAGGGCTGGAGAAATTTGTCAACTAGAACTGACTTGTTGACCGTCTTAGTCAGTGTCCAAAAGGAGATACCAGTAGGACAGATCAGAAGGGCTATGATGAGCCATGACAGTAACAAGCTGAGTATTAGGTTTGGAGAAAGAAGAAATCAATTATGAATGCGATGGGAAGCAGTGATATGGTAAGCAGCAGATACATTGGTCATGATCCTGTTAGTGCCCGGTCCAGCCCATTAATGAGAAAGATTTAATTTGACTGCAGCACAGGTTAGCTCAGCCACTGAAGAGACTGATTTTCAACTTGATTTCATAGAGGTGGGTTAGTGTGACAGAGCTAGGGCTTTAAGGGTGAGCGGGGCAGCTATTCACAGGTGATCCTCATGGGCACAGCAGCTGAGTTTGAAATAAAGTCAGCTGCTGACTAAAGCAGTTGGTCAGTGAATTAGCCACAACACTTGGTGCAAGTAAGCCAGCAGTTTCACAGAAATAACTGAAGGAGACATGATTATTTTCCTCCTTGCATGATCCCTGCTCAGCTGAGTGGTTGAATCAGGTAAGTCTGGAACAATTCCTTGTCTTATTGTCAGTGTTCTCTCATAGTCATGGCAAGAGATTGGCATATCTCAAAACAGAATTAATCTTTCCTGTTTATGTGCATAAGATGGAGTGGATTTACCTATGGAAAACATCTGTCATTCTCCTCATTGATTACAGAGAGACCCTATGTAGCCATCTTACATTAGATACCTTCTTCAGTAGGATGATATGAATCCCATGCTTCTGTGAATCTCTTGCACCAATTTAGTCACCCTCAACGCAGCCTGGGCTTGAGCCAGTGAACAAGATGTTGATTAATGTGTTAATGATCCTCTTAGTCCTCAAATCCACTGGATAAACATCACACCCCTCTGTACTGTCCAAGAACTACAGAAAAAAAAAAGCAGTAATATTATTAGAAGGAAATCGTTCAGAGCTTTTCTATTGACAAAAAGCTTTGGAGACTCAGATCAGCTCCTACTGCTTTTCTACTTCAAACATTTAAAGTGGGTTTCTAATCTAGATCAAATACTACTTTTAGCTGGTATTTCACTTTGGAGTTCAGTCAGGGGACATCTGTGCCTTGGAAGAACATACTTATTACTTAAACTGGACCAGGGTTTCCTAGGAGCCCACCCGAGGTCATGTGCCAGCACGTGCATTTGTACTGCTTGGCCATCCTGGAATAAAGAGGGATCCAAAGGCTCATTACTGCAACTGTAAGCTGGTAATAACGCTTCTGCACTAAATGTTGTTTGTAAGCCAGAGCTTGGAGTTTATACTACTGTGGCAGCTGCATAATATTCAATTAACCTTCTTTTTAATCAATTGTATCCCTTATGAAAGCAAACCATCTGAACAAGGCTAATTCTGACCCTCTTTGGTGAGTGTTAACTTCACTCCCAAAACCAGTGGGAGCATAGGAGGAGTAAGATCCCCTCTCTGGGTAAAACCATCACAGCTCTTTAATATTGAACTAATATCTCAGGTTTTCCTGGAGGGGAGAAAAAGCCCATAAAAGCTACTGTTGCTGGATCTGGTTGCACTTACTGAGTACAGAGTAATTCCAACAGCTCTTTATTGCAGTGGTCTCAGTAGGGATGACATAGGAGCTCTTGTTCTTTATGAGCTGTTGGATCTACTTGGAAGAGCATACGTGTTGTAAATAAGTGGTGTGTTTTATATTATTGGAAGGACAATTTATGACCAACCAAGGCCTCTTACAGACAGCTATTTAACTTGTAAGTAAAGTGACCTAAGACTTAAGAAATTTAGACTCTAGAAAACAACCTGTGTTGTGGCCAGTATACTTATTTCTCCTTGATTTATGCTTCATGTAAAACTTGAAATGGTTATATTAAATATGTTTGCTGTATAAATAAAAAAAATTTAGAAAAGAACAAAGTGATGCCTTCACACATGCTGAAGGTTTGTGACTACTGTAGCTTCCTGCAATTACACTAGGACCTCTGATTCATTACAAAGGTCCCTTCCCTTCCCTGTCTGCATTTTCCCCACACTGGTCTGTCAGGCAGATACATAGGGGGGCATGGTGGGCTGCCTCCTGTCAACTTTGAAAGAGCTGCTGCACCCAACTACAGTGCACTTGCTGGAAATGTCTAAGTATCAATGGCTTACTGACAGCAAACTCTGTGGCTGCTATGTCTCCATCAGAGGCTTTTTTGCCATCGCACCTTTACCATCATTTATAGGGTTGGACTAGCAAGGAGCAGAAAACAGCATGGCAGCACACCCCGAGAGGCAGCTCCTGCACCAGGAAACAGGGCATGGGGCTACAGAAATCTTTGTTCTAGGTTGCTCTGGCTAGTCCTAACTCTTATTAAGTACAGCCCAGGCCAGTCTCCACAGAGTAAAGGTGTTTAAGGAAGGACTTCAAAGCAGAAGCTTGGTTTAATGCTCTTCTAAAGGAGTCTGTCTTTCCCTTTTTCTCTCCATTCATGCTACAGAAAGCCTACAGATAAAGGCAACCTTCAAAAATACCCCTTCTCTCCCCTGTCGCCAGGCCTTTTCTCTTCCTCTTTGGCAAGGACCCAGAGTGCTCTGCCTGTACACACATCCTCTCTGCAAGGGTTTGACAGACAGGTGGTTGCATGTTTTGACTCAGGAGCATGAGGAACAGCTTTCCTGACACCTGCAGAGGGAATTGTGCAGTAGAAGAGCACACATTTCACAGCGGGGTGTTGGCTAAAGCACCAAGGTTCATACTACGGTGAGGTGGTAGTGGTTAAAATAGATCAAGTGAAATGAGGAGAGCAGCAGGTAAGGAAGCAAAACTCTGGACAAAGCAAGGCTAATTTTCTTCGAGGCTTTGTGTCTCCCAGTGTGTCTTCCACCTGCAAAATTTTAGAGGCTGTGAGGAGTTACTGGCCAAGATGAAAGCACAAAGAAGTGATGCTTATGGGGGTATGAGAGATCTATTTTGGAAAAGTTTAGAACTATAGAACTTCACATAAAGGCCTTTTGGGAACAAAAGTTGGGAACAAAAGCACCAGCTTTAGATCTTTTCCTTCTTTTGTCCACCACTCGGTTGACTGGTCGTGCAAGAAGCCATCACCTGAAAAAGTGGTGTGACTGGTGGTACTTGGAAGGTTTCAGCCACCTGCTTGGCTGGAAAAAACTGCGGCAGCGACGGCAACTGAGGAACACAGCTGAGACTGATTCGCACTGAACTTGGAAAGGAGAAGCAGCCCCAGGCCTTGAGTCTGTAGGTGGGCTGCCCCACCCTTTGGCAACACCAGCATCCTGCCCTTGGCTGCAGACCTTGGAGCAAAGGCACTCCCAAGCTTCTTCGGCTCAGCCAAGCTGAGGAAATAAATGTGCTTCTCCCTTTCTATCTACTGTTACTGTAAGCAAGAGCCTGGTAATCTCCAGGTGGCTTTATTGGCCCCATTTCCCAGCTGGCAAAGCAGCCCTCTGAGAAGGTACCTGCCTGCTGCGCTTACCCATCTGACTGGCATCTGAGCAAAGTGTCTCAGCTGATTGAAAAGTGATGTATTAATTTTTTTATTTTTTTTTTTGCACAAAATGTCTTGATGTGAATCGTTTAACCTCTGTGTCACTCATCAATAATGACAATAAGTGAAATTCAATAGCGCTACATGAAATGCAGAGAGGATTAAACATCACTCCAGGCACACCAGAAGTGGGCGGCGTTACCGCATCTGGGAGATCTTAAGGAGGGGTGAGAAAATGGGTTTTGCTCTGTGGTCCAAAAGGCTGCACCCCTGTAACACCAGCACCAGCTGAGGGGGGTGCTCCAAATGGTGATCCTAATCGCTTCCTGCAGGCCAGTGAATTTCCCTTGTTAGCAGCCATGCAAGAACTGAACAGGTCTCACCTTGCTTAAGGAGCTCTCAGGAAATGATTGGTTGTCTTAGCAATGTCAGGAGATTTGTCAGTGAATATGAAAGATGTTTTCAGGGAATAGAAACTGAGGCTGAGCCAGGTGAAGGTTTCTACTTAATTGGAAAAAAAAAAAAAAGATCCCAGCATTTCCATCACTAACTGGAAGTAAGTGGGAGTATTTTGAATATATCAGCTGTTGAAAGCACCAATGTAGTTGGTAGCTTTTCTTAGAGACAAGAGCCAGGTTTGTGGACATTGAACACTTACAAAAAAAAAGAATTGCCTAAATTAGAAGGGAAATTTAAAATCCAATCCCACTCAAAAAGCCTTCCCAAAATTTTACACATACTAGTAGCTCATCAGCAAGTCTACCAAAAACCTTCCACCTTTACACGTTGAATTTAGGAAAGCGTGAGGCTGAGACATGGCTTCTCAAGTAGTCTTGTAAAAGTGACATCAACAGAATTTTCGGCTAAAATATTACAGTACATTTACAGGACATTTTAGTTTTTTAACTGTCATTTATGTTTTACGGTGGTGTTTTTTTGAGGTTTGTTTTGGTTTTTTTTTTAATTAGTATGCAGAGACCTGGGTTTGCTTCATCTTGGGTGAATCAGTACCAGAAAAAACCAATTCTCTAAGGAGCCCATGAGAAGCTGTTTTCTACCCCTGCTCTTCCTACGAAGTTATTCCACTTGTAAGATGTTGGGATCGAGAAGATCTCACAATAGATGAAGGTGTAAAATAAAGTCAGGGGCTGAAAGCCTTTTAGATTAGCATCATTCCTCCATATAACAGGAAAAACTACATTGTTAGTGTTGTTTAAAATTATTCAGGCTAACACACAAAGTATTGTACAGAGTTGCAATCAGATTAGGTAAGGTAAAACGTCTTTCCCAGCCCTTATTTTGGTGCTGACCCAAGATTCTTCAGGCAAAGCACTGGTCCACAGCTGTTTCAGCAGATTCAGAAGGACTCAGGAACGGTTCATTTGGGAGCACAACTAGTGAATAAAGGGAGTCTTCTCCCCTTTGAATAAACCCCATAGATGGAGGGGAGGAGGTTTATTTATTTTCAGGTATTTCATGCAACTTAACCACCACTAAAAAAAAAAGATGTTGCCTTTTATTTAGAACAAAATAACTGCAGAACCATCAGGGGGTTACAATTGAAAATTTGGTCTAGTGCATGCATCACTGCTCTCTATTAGATTAAATGAAAACTACTCAAACTAGAAAAAAAAATCTCAAATGAACCAAAGTGGGTATCATGCCTAAAACTGTGAATTCTCCTCTAGCATAAATAGTGCAAGTGGGGCAGCATAATTTCTCTCATTAGCTGTATTACTGCAGGGCCATCCTGTCGCAAGTGAGGACCCAAGGAGAGCGCTTTGGCTGTGTGAAGAATGGAAAAATAAGTGAAATACGGAAAGACTGTATTTTAACAGTGGTGTGAAGGAGGAAGATGAGTACAAGGGTGAGCGTAGAGGTCCAACCACTGACATTCTCTGCCAACAGGACTGATACCCTAAGGTCCCCACTCCCTTTGCAAACAGTCAATCCTCCTGCTCCAGGGTGGCTTGTGGCCCGTGCCAGGTTGAGCTCCTCCTGCACTTTGTAGGTACCTTTCCTCTGCAGGGGGCTGCTGCTCACTCTGCCTGCACCTTTCACCCTCTGCTCCTTGCACTGTTGCATCCCTGTAATCTGTTGAAATTTCTCTCCTGTCAGCAAAAACAGACACACCTCCTCCAGGGGTTTTGTCACCACACCATCTCATCTAGGAGCACTTCTCACATGTAGCCCTACAATTAAGACAGAAAAGGACTTTCGGACGGATTTGAGATCTATGTTTCTTCTGGTAGTGGAGGTTTGTTTTCTAAGACATTAAACTTTGTGCCTACCATTTCTCACAGCTGAAGAAACACAGAGATAACACTAACAGGCAAAACTAGCCTGAAGGCTAAAACTTCAGCCAGGAAATATTTTGTTGACCTCAGGAAAGGATTTTAGCTAATTCTATGTTCAGACGAATTTTCACTGGAGGCAGTTGAGTGTAGCGCCTTAGAACTGCTGCAAGATGAGGCCATGTTACTCTTTACGTAGGTGTGGCTGGCAGTGTAGGAACCAAAATGCTCCTGTAGACAAGCAGCAAGGATGAGGAAGGCATGGAGATGCTAATCTGGCATTGCAAGAGGCAACCAAAATGTGGGCCCCTTCTGGTGAGAACTTCCCCACATTCCTGGGGCTTTCGGGTGTTTCCTCTGGGCAGTGCAGATACAAAGTAAAGGAAATTTGTATCTATTGAGAAAAGTATTTCATGTTTTACTGAAAGTTGTAGTGGGAGAGACAATCATGAGCATCCCATGAAGTGCAGAAGAAAGCAGACAAAGGAGCAGGAGTAGGTCTGAGCTTAATGACTCAGAAATGACAAGCTACATCGCACAGGTAGGGTGGTTAGCTGGAAAACCATAAAAATGTACAGCACAATATGTGACAGCAGGATCCAACCACCTGCAGCCTTCACAGTGCACTCAAGGTCACCTACAGTGGAGGACAGCTCAGTTATGTGCTCCCTGTGTCAGAAAGCAGGAGATGAAGCAAGTCAGGGTACAAACTAGTTGTGTGAGACATCTAAAAGACTATATGAATATGTTGGAGGCACAATGAATCTTTGGATAGGGTTTTCTGGCAGCCATGTGAGCGTCTTTCTTTGTTTTGCAATGTACGGGATGAGACAATGCTGGTACCATCAAGGCTTCAACCAAGAGGCAACTATCTCATTTAGAAGTTTATTTTAATGAAGTCGCAATAAGGCCTCCAGCTGGAAAGGTTATTTATTAACCTCTTATTTACAAATTGAGCCCTGATTTGAAAATTAAGGCATTGTAATTTAATATTAACCCACATGTCAGAAAATAATGAGACAAACTACAGGGAAAATTGCATTCCATATTGCAAAAGACCCGTTTTATTTATAATGACCAGGATTACAAGTCATGCCAACATTGATGGATCATACTTTAAAAATCTTGATAGCTCATTCATTTCTATAATTATATTTATTACAAATTAAATAAGTTGCGGACACCCTTGATATACAAAGAGACAAAATTAATTTGTGAATCAGTATTAATCTGTCATCAAACTAAACGAACTCCCTTTCTGGCAGCCTACTGAATGTAATGTACTGTATCAGACTTGCCATGATCCTCGCGACACGAAAGCAGTGGAAGTCCAAGCTGTTGAAGGCACATCTCTTCCCTCGGATGTATGTCATTTCTCAGGTATGGCTTTTAAAATCACGAGATGAAACTGCAATAGAAAAATTTTATCCAATTTCTGGAAGTGGAAACAAATACTAACATTTCTGTGAGCCTGCAAGTGCTCTGTAGCCAGGTGCCTTAATGCAGTCAATTGGCAGAGCTCCATGGACCTCAATGCAACCAAGCCCTGCAGCCTGGCGATTCCCCAGCCAGCAAACTCACCCAGCATCACAGCTGCTGTATGCCACCACTTGGGTCAGTAGCAAAATGCAACGCACAGCTTTTTAGAGCTTTTCCCGAGATCTTTATACACAGTGGAAGCTGAGAAGGTTTGTGCATTATTACCGCTGTCCTTTCCTGACTATGGTCATGTCTTGAGACCATGGAGCAAACCCTGGTGTGCACGGTGGCAGCAGTGCAATGTCACTTGTGATGGATGCCAGCCTGAGCAGTGTGGGTGATGCTCGCTCCCCTCGGCCAAGGGAGAAGCGAAGGCGGCTGTTCAGATGTTCCTGGATGAGATTACAGACCTAATGCTCAACAACTGCCACTGCGGTGAGCCGAAAAGTGCGTCCATCTGCTCTGGGGTTTTGTGCCTGCAGACAAGGAGTTCTGCCAGCTTCAGGAGGACTCAGGCTTTCCTCCAAAGTAGCAAATTTGGAGGAGGAAGGGAAAAAAGCAAAAACGCAAAGGCTCATTGCTGCAGGTTAGAGACCATCGTCCCAGGGGACAAAAGCGAAGTGCAGCAAGACAGGTGGTGGCTGCGTGTTCTCCTACCTCCAGCCTTCCCATCCCACCATCAGTGCTGATGAGCCAATGGTCAGGCTGTTCCTCTCCTAAATAGGACACTACTTGTCTAAGGCAGCAGAAGAGCTTGCTTGTCTCCTTGCAGAGCAGGGTATCGTTCCTGAGTTTACAGTAATCTCTCTTAATTTTTTTAACCAAAATTTCTTACTTTCTTTTTCTTCTTTCTTTTTTTTTCAGTTTTTCAACTTCGGAAGGTTGGAGCCCACCCAAAATTGGCCAAAACACACTGAACTCCCCTTCCATAGTCTGCTAATCTCTCCATATCATTTAGCAGCTAGGATCAACTAATAAAAGTGCAAGATGTAGAAATGTCATTTAGAGTTACCTACCCGTAACTAAATAACTTTGTAATAAATGAAAGGCCATTTTGAGCTGATGTCTTAAAGACTAACTTCATCTCCATAAAGAAATATGACTCGAACAGAGACAGCCCACATGTGACATTTACAAACCTTCTTTGTGTTTCTGTAGGAAAGACTGACACTGAGTTGTGTGCTTACATCATCTTCACTTTATTTTGCTTTAATCTTGATGATTCCACCCCAAAATATTTCTGTGGCTTTAAGCCTGCTTACAGTGAGCTGGTGGGCCCCCTTCTCTAGGAAACAGAAAGCTAGAAAGGTGTTTCTTAGCTAAAAAAAATTTATCTTAAGTTACCTCCAGCTATAGAACAACAACAGTACCTGGTTTAGTAACACAACAGTAATTAATCCTGTCTGTTCATAAAGGAAAACTCAGTATTGCCAGAAGAACTGATTTACACATCTTCACATGACAGTATTTTTCCATTCACCTTTTTTGGAGTGTTTCCTTCAAAAGACATTAAGCCCATACATTACTATTTAAAGAGCCTAATTCAAGCCAGGCAATAATGATCCATAAATATTCATGATTTTGTTTTAACATTAAAATAACATCTGTTTCAAAACATCTGCAATCTGTTTTCAATGCTTCGGTAACATTTAAATTAACTGTAACTAATACAATAAACCACTATTAGGGCTAATGATAATGAAAGATGCCCTATTAAGAGACATGAACAACATGGAATTGAATGAAAAACAAAACGAGGGGTGGAGGGGACAAGCCCAACAGTCAAATACCAAAGTTCCTTGGAACTTAACTCCACCATTATAGGAGAGTTTCCTGTGTGTAGGACTATTGTTTAACCGTCTCAGCTGCTGCGTCTCAGCTCCGTTTGGGTCTTGTTCAAATTTCCACTGTGAGACCAAGTAATTTATGGTGCAGGCAGCGCAACTACTTTTAATGGTGGGGGGAGGAGGTTCATTCTCTGCAGCTAAAGGGGCCCACAAAGTATTTCCGAGCTGGAAAAGCCAGCCACAACCCATCCAGGGCTCTCCCAGCCAGACACGGTTAACAAGCCCATTCACCCCCTGGCCCAGCAGTGAGAAGTCCTGTCCCCAGCGAGTGGCGATGCCGTGTGGCTGCGGCTGCG
The DNA here is from genome assembly GCF_000703405.1 of Apaloderma vittatum. Lineage (NCBI taxonomy): Eukaryota > Metazoa > Chordata > Aves > Trogoniformes > Trogonidae > Apaloderma > Apaloderma vittatum. The sequence continues at coordinate 14,399 of NW_009695082.1, read as the reverse complement.
GGCACTGCCCTGCTCCAGGGTGAGGAGTTAACCAAAACAGTTAACTTTTACCCCCAAAAGGACTATGGTTTTCTGCCATGATTTCTCCTTTTTTGGTCCCTGTGGCTGGGAGAGATGACATCACACCCATCTGCATATCGTTGCAGGGTGAAGGTGAAGGTCAGGCACGTGACATTGCCAGGGAGGAAGGCTCCCATCCTCTGCTGGCAGCTGCCGGGGGGGCTGACACTTAGCACCCGCCTCTGCGAGACCCACATGCACCTTGTGCCTGCAATCACTGGCTGGAAAGTTTTACTTTCACGGAAAGTCTTGGTGACTCATCAATCATAAATCAATTTGTTAAAAAAAATTGTATTTGAGGGTTTGTGGTTTGTTTGGTTTGTGTGTTTTTTTTAAGCCAGCCCTCCCTCTTTGCCTCTCCTACTCTCGGACAAAAATCCAGGAAGCATTTCTAATCTTCTGGACCAAATGCAAAAGGCTGGAGCAGCAAAGAGCAAGGTTTACGGCAGCTGGATTTAATCCTATCTGATGATTTATTTAAATCTTTAAAGTATTTTTTTTAAAAATCTATAGTAAAATAGATTTTTTTCAGTCAAAAGAAAGCCAGGACTTGCCACACACCTGTGCAACCTTGGCACAGTAAGCGCAGTGATTTACACTGCCAGAGTGACACCTTTTACCCTCGAATGCTCAGGCAATATGAAGAGCCATCGCATAGTTACAAATAGGTGCAGGAATAACCCTGTGGCTGTTCATCCTCATTGGCCCACCCCTGGCACAAGACTTATGCCCTGGCCCCTGGCACCAGGCTTGACCAGGTCCTGGTGGGCCACCATGGAGCTGTGCCTGCATGCCTTTCCAGCAGTGACAGGAGCCTGTGGAAAGCAGAGCATAAATCCAAACCATTTAAAGTGTGATTAAGACTTCCCCTGATTACTGCACTGCATGATATTGAATGCTTTGGCTGCCGGTGATTTATTGAAGTAATATATAATATGCTGCATTCAGTTAACAGTCCCCATCAAGCACAATCTAGCTAAATAAAAAATAAAAAAAATAAAAAAAAAAGAAACAGAGAGAGAGAAAGGCTCTAAGAAACAACCTCCCTGGATTTAAGGGAAATTCAAATGTACGCATAGTAATTTGTGTCCGAAGCATTTAGCACTTCAAAAAAGTGCCAGTTGTTAATACCACTGGCTAAAATCAGTATTGCTTCGATGGCTAATGGTTCCAATGACATCCTCACCCATTTCTTCCCTCTGCCACTGACAACTGCCTCCTTCACCCAGGCTACTTACAGGTAGATACTTGGCTTTTGGAGGGTTTTTTTTTTTCCAGCTTTTGGCTGTTGTTGGTTTTGTGGGTTTTTTTCCTTCAGTTTTATTCCATAGTTAAGTTTCAGTTTCGGGTTCTTTGGCAAATAGAAGGCTGCAACAGAGTGTTTTGTGCAACAGTCCCCAGCACCAAAACAGAGCAGAGGAGGTGAAACTGGTGGTAACTGTAACCTGAGAGGGAATAATGGGGGCTGACATTCAAAGAAAGGAGGAAATAGAAATACAAACACTCAGTATAGTTCCAGTGTTATTTATGTTTTAGTTTTAATAGCAGAAGTAGTTGTTATGCAGGGAAAATCTTTATTTATTTTCATATATGATATTAGATATACTATCATTCCTTTAGGATCTGATTCAATGAGATACCTCCACAGTGGGCTAATTTTAAGGCATCATCTTCAATTAGCACTGATCTCAATCATAAGCCTTCTAAAAGAAGGTGACTAGCTTAGAAATAAAAGATTATAAATCACACATTTAACATTTCCTTTTGAGGATCCATACCTTCGAATTGTTGATCGTTTTTTTTTTCCTCCCCACTGAAGTCATAAGCATTGGCAATAACTTTTTCAAACCATCAACAATTAAAGCATATACTCTTACACAAGTACCCCTAGTGCACAGCCTGAGGCTTTCACAAAATCCAGAAAATTCACAAAATTCAGAAATCACAAGCATGCACTACTCAAACTTCTCCAGCTCACCAAAAATGACATCTGAAAGCACACATGGGGTTTCGTTTAATTTCCTCAGTTTCTAAAACTGATTAAACTAGATCCAATACCACACCTGATACCGGTAAGGACTTTTCTTCAGCTCCGACATTCTTGTATGAAAGTCTCAGAGTTGTTTTTCTGCACCACAGCAGGTAGCTGGTTTACAGTTGGTGTGTGATGACCATCGGTGCCTCTGTGTGTTTCTCTCTCAGCGAATGCACAGTCCAGCAAACAAGGCAACATTCTTGGCATTGCCCCAGCTGAACTGGCAAAGAGAAAGACTTCAGCTCATGTCTTCATTTGTTCTTCTCCTTCTGGTTGCCAGGCAGACGTCCTCCATTGTGACTGAGAGGACACACAGACCCTATAACAGAATATCTGCTGTCAGCTGAGACCCCAAATACACTGCCACCACCAGAATTGCAACAAAAGTCTTATTTACACACAGAGCCCAGGGCTGTAGGATAGATCTGGCTGAGGAGGTGGTACATGAACATTTCGGAGAGCAGGGAGCGGAGAATTGAGTTTGCTCATGGAGATGCAGAGTTTAGCTGCTGAGCTCTAACATCTCTGAAGTTCACCCAGACAATCAGATTTGATTTTTAATTCTATTTTCTCCTGCAATTAACGTGGATGCATTTTAACTGAAGCAGCAAAAGCAGAACCCTAACCTGAAGGTTGGCACATGCCAGCTGTTGAGGTCTTGCTCTAAGGTGCAGGAGCCCTAGACCTTCTCTGGAAAAAGTCTGTAAGAATATTTTAGCCCTGGCGTCATATTTTCCTTTAATCTCACTCTTAGAAACTATGTCACTGTTTTAGCAGAAACTTTCCAAATCAAATTCAACCCAAGGCACGGACAGTTACAAATCTGGAAAAGTTGCAGACTGCTATGTCTTTAAATGGAAAAGCTCAGGCAGCCTCGCAGACATGTGGAAGTCCCAGCTCTGACCATGAGCTGCAACAACACACAACACCTGAAATCCAGAAAAGCATCACCAGCACAGAGCTTGGACTTTGTGAACCTCAGCATTGCAACAGCAAAACTATTGCTATTTCTCAGCCCAATAAAGCAAAAAATGCATATGCAATAAATTGCCTTTTTTGCTGTTTTGTTTTTTTTTCACAGTTTGATTATCCGTCATGATAAGACATTACTTAAAGCAGTGGTGACACTGTCTAATCATTCTTGTGAAATATAGACTTCTCTCTCCACTTCAGACGGAGCTGACATTAATACACATTTATGCAAACCAGAGCTGGAGCTGTCAGGGGCTAATCTTTACAAGTATGATAAATGATGTTTATTTTCAGTGATGGAACGAAACACCCGGGCTGACAATAATTGTAATAAAAAGGACAGATCAACTTCTATAAAGTGATTGAATTACCAGTCTATTGCATTAATGCCTGATCTTGGCTCTGTCATAAACCTGCTTTAGGTTACCGATGACTGCGCATTAGGAAGCATCCACCTTCAAATAGACACCCTGCCCTTGACCTGTGGGAACTCAGGGAAGTCACTGCTAAATGCAGGTTTCTGGTCACTCTTACTTTAATTTTTTTACAATAAAGTAACTTCCACTCCTCAGGCTGACAAAGCAGCACCTTGTGTCTCCTGAGCTTGGCAGAAAAGTTGCAAAACCTCAGCAGCTGGATGTGCCCCCTCCACACACACACACACACACGCGCGATGTCCGAGCTCCTGTACGCAGCGATATAGGTACTGAATCTGCTGCTTGTGCCTGCAAAGCAGGATGGATTCACCAACATGCAACAAGGACTAGCGCAAGGACTGTGGGTCGATACAGACCCCTTGAAGCAAAAAAAGGAAAGTGTTTACCTTCCCCAACTACATGGGCAAACGGCAGCGTCCTGTACTGGACAAGGCATGATGAAACGCAGAGCTGTGGAGATACAGAAGTGCATCTGACCACTGGATCATAGAATCGTAGAATCATAGAATGTCTTAGGTTGGAAGATCATCTAAGCCATCCTCCCTGATGTGGGCAGGGATGTCCTTAACTAGACCAGGTTGCTCAAGGCCTCCTCCAACCTGGCCTTGAACATCTCACACAGAATCACAGAATCACAGAATGTTAGGGGTTGGAAGGGACCTCAAAAGATCACCTAGGCTAGCC